>NC_056732.1:1894103079-1894165857 GCF_019279795.1 Protopterus annectens | reverse complement strand
TTAAGTCATCAGACCCATCATTGAGTACAGTGCCCCATTTTGGATGTACTCAACTAAGCATATCCAGCAGCTGGAGAGACCACAGAGGTACCTGACCAAGAGAATTACTGGCCTCAAACAGTTGTGTTATGCAACACAACTGGTAAAACTAAATCTGTTCTTCATTGCGTACCGCCTACTCAGAGGCACACTCTGCCTAACATACAGGGCCATGTCCAACACATAACTGTTGAACATGCTCCATCTACTGATAACAAAATTGAGTCGCACAACACGCTCCCTCCAGGGATATGAACCTCATCATAACAATGAATACAACATGCTGGTGGGATAGAGTACCATCCCAGACACTTGCCTTACTGTGGAACAGAGTCCCAATGTACATCAGATAGAGCCCCTCGCTGACACTCTTCAATAGGAACCTTGATGAGTGGATGGGAAACAAACAATTCATGCCAGGCATCACATAAGCAGCCCCACTAGAAAGGGGCTTAGGGTACTAATTATTAGAACTAGGGCTTGGGAGACTACCCAATGGGGTGGTGATAGCTACACAACTTGCCTAGGCTAATATATGCCTTCATGAAGATAGTCTACTACATACCTATGAACCTATGTGACAGGTACATGTCTGCAGATAGTACATGTGTACTTCATTGTACAGTCATGTTGTACAGCAGGCACATGGACCACATACACTGTAATGCTTACAGATACTGGTGGCTGTTATGTACAGTGAGAGAGATGTGCACCTCATGTCTTTTGTGCCATTGGGATGTGTACTAGGTGGGACAGTCCTGGATGGCTCCCTGTCATGGTCACCCTCTTACACACATCTCTGCCCATCCATCTTTGGTTTATTATACTGTGCTCCCCCTACATACATATATATATATATATATATATATATATATATATATATATATATATATATATATATATTTATAGATAGATATACGTACATAGGTAGGTAATAGGCTATCTGCCCGAAGGCGTATATTAGTATGGCCAGAGTGTGCAGCTATCACCATACATGGGGTTAGTTCCCTAGGCCTCTGTGTAGTAGAGCTGATGAAGTGATCCATGATGTGACAGTTCAATTTCACATAAACTCATCAAGGCTCCTCTGGAAGTGTCAATTAGAGACTCAGCTTAATGTAGGTTGGGAGCCTGTTCCAAAGCAAGGGAAGTCTGTGAGTTAGTAATGTATCCCTCCAACATGTTCTATTTATTGTTTTGATGATGATATCCCTAGAGCATGTGGCACAGTGAGCTTGGGTTTACTTCAGATAGAGCATGTACAGAGCATGTGGCACAGTGAGCTTGGGTTTACTTCATATAGAGCATGTACAGAGCATGTGGCACAGTGAGCTTGGGTTTACTTCAGATAGAGCATGTACAGAGCATGTGGGACAGTGAGCTTGGGTTTACTTCAGATAGAGCATGTACAGAGCATGTGGCACAGTGAGCTTGGGTTTACTTCAGATAGAGCATGTACAGAGCATGTGGCACAGTGAGCTTGGATTTACTTCAGATAGAGCATGTACAGAGCATGTGGCACAGTGAGCTTGGGTTTACTTCAGATAGAGCATGTACAGAGCATGTGGCACAGTGGGCTTGGGTTTACTTCAGATAGAGCATGTACAGAGCATGTGGCACAGTGAGCTTGGGTTTACTTCAGATAGAGCATGTACAGAGCATGTGGCACAGTGAGCTTGGGTTTACTTCAGATAGAGCATGTACAGAGCATGTGGCACAGTGAGCTTGGGTTTACTTCAGACAGAGCATGTACATCAGTTCTGCATTGGACATGGACCTGTCTGTTGGGCAGAGATCGCCTGAGTCGACAGTATGCAACAGAGTACAGATTGAGTTAAATTCAGTCTTGTTGCATAGAGCAACTGTTTGAGGCCAGTAATCCTCTTGTTGAGGTACTTCAGTGGTCTTTCCAGCTGTTGAAGGTGTCTAGTCAGATTCATTGCAAGTGTGCTGTGATACTTTCTGATGGGTCTGATGACTGATGAGTAGCGGGAACCTCCTTTGACCTGCATGTAAAGACCTTGCCAATTTGTGGAAACACATAGCATGATTTTCTAACTACTTTGTGAATGTCAGCAAAAATAGAGCCCAAAAAGCAGCAATATAGCAGAAACAAATATAAAATCCCTAAAAACTCTCCTAAAAACAAAATCATGCTTGTCATGTGTATTTAAAAACATTAACTTCAGATTTAAGTTCCTAATAAAAAACTTCAAATCAAATATAGCATCAGTTATAGTCATATCTGAAGTAGGTATAAATGACAAACCTTTAGTTAAAACATTCGATTCAGTGCCAGTAAACAGACGCTTCGATAAATTAACAACTAAAGTCTTACTTTCTGAAAAGCCTTCTTTATAGTGTAGACATTCTTGGTTTCTTCTTCGTGCTTCCTCTTGTTCCTTGTATTGCTCCTGTCACGTATTTGGTTTTGTTTCCTCGGACCATCTACTCTTCCCACAGAGTTGTCCCGTATTGGTAAAGGAAAATTTAATGCATACTCGTTAGAGTGTAAACGAGTATTGACAAGTTCATTAGAATTGGTAGATTTAATGCTGTCATCACTTCTATGGACTTGTGCAGTTACTGTCACTTTTCTCCTAGCTCCTTGCGTAGGTACATTCAGATTGGTAGAAGCAGTCGAAGCAAAATGGATTGTGAGGCTCAGATCTAGTTTTGGACATGGTCTTAATGAGTGCATTCCTATTAAGCCTGTGCTTCGTAATAGACCATTGAATAGATGAATCTTGATTCATTTTTAACATTTCTAACATGTTCAAAAATTTTAAATTTAAATACATTCATTAATATATATTTATGTCTTGTTAAATATTTATATATATATATACATATATTTTTAAATAATTAAATAAATAAATATATATATTTTAAATAAATATATTTTAAATGAATAAACATAATTTTTTATATGAATATATTTATATGTATAATTTTACTGTCCACTATTATAAATGCATTTCAATTAGATAATATTTATTTATTTATGTTTTTACGTGTACTATCTTTTAAAATGTTCTAGTATGTGTATCTTGTAATACAAATGCATTTCAACTAGGTATTATTTTTATGTGTACTATCTTTTTAAATGTTTTAGTATGTTAATTGATCATTTAGACTAATTAGGAAGAGTATATAAGGTGTGTGCTTTTATGGCAGGAGTTACACCTGAAGAAGCAACTGTGAAAGCGCTTGTGTCCTCTGTTAATAAACTGGTACCTGAACATTTATTTGTGGATTTCTTGCTGTTATTTTGGAATACATTCTCAGCCTGGATTTTTTGCTCCTTGTTCACAAGGGATTTTATACTTTGTGAATGTGTTTCTGGAAGTAGAGATGACTATCCACATGTGTCCATAGATCCCTTATTATTACCTCCATATTTAGGGTGTTGGCACCTATGTGGTATTTGTATGACTGTAGCTCGAGGCCATAATTTTGACACCACATCTGTCTGACTGAAACCCTTTTTAAGGATGTCTCTGTTGTCCCATACATCGATTATGACAACTTTTTTGCAGTCATCCACAAACTTTGCTAAACATAGCCCTCATGTGTTTGTATTTCTGAAAAGTGTACACCAGACAGGAAGGGTCCCAGGACTGAGCCATGGGGGACAACAGTTGTTACCAGCTTGAACAGGAGACCACAATTCTTACCTTGTGGGATCTATCTGTGCCCCAGTTGGCAATCCATCAGATGACATACGTGTTTATGCACAGGTTGTTGATTTTGTGGCTATGACATGTGTGTGGGATGTTGGAAAATCTGTGGATCTATGGATGAATCTAGTTTGTTTGTATAACTTAAGCACTAATCCAGGCATTCTTCAAAGTATTCAATTGTATTTATTACTGCTTGGTAGTAAATTGATTAAAGTGTAGCTATAGATCCACCTCATGACACACCACAGGCAACACATAAACCACAAAATCAGTGTGCAAAGCAGTCACAGCCCTTAAGGCCAAATACAACACCAAACATACTTGTCATAGGTAACTCCATAGTCAGACACACTGATGTCCCACTCACCAGGCTGAATAAGGAGAGGGTCACAGTAAGCTGCCTATCGGGCACTAGAATCCGCCACATAACACAAGCACTCGGGTCACTCCACAGCAAGTACAAATATGACACAGTCATTGTCCTTGCTGGTGTGAACGACCTGAGACGTGCCTCCCTGGACTACATGAAAAGAGACATAGAGGAGCTCTCTGATTATGTAGCCCAGGCAGGTATGACCCTGACCCTGAGCAGTATCCTTCCTTCACCAAGAATGATGGCACAACATAGAGACAAGATGATCAGCTTTAACAATTGGCTTAATTTCTGGTGTCATTCAAAGGGGATCCAGTGTCTGTCTGCCTGGGATGACATGCTTGACAAGCCACGCTGCTTCGCAAGGGACGGCTTGCACCTGTCACCCCTGGGATTCCGGATATTGGCTAAGGCTCTTGCCACCCCCATAGTGCAAGGCTCAAATTCTAAACCTACCACCCTAGAAAACAAAAATGGGAAGAAACTAAGGGTAATGCTGCTCAATGCCAGAAGTCTAAATCTCAAAATGCACGCACCCGAGGCCCTTCTCAGTATGGAGAACATCGATGTCTGTGCTGTAACTGAAACCTGGTTCAAGGCTCTTGAGAGCACCCCGGCACTATCAGGTTTTACCTCATATCATGCATTCCGGCCCCAAAACCCGGACCACACCACAAAAGGAGGGGTGTATCCATATTCATCAAGGATACCCACACCTCCAGGTTGGTGGCAACGCACGAAGCATCGGAAACCATCCAGGTGCAATTAACCATAGGCAAAACTGCTCTACAATTTGTAGCATGCTACAGGCCACCCTCTCAAACTCAGGAACCCCACACAGCCTTCCTGAAGACACTGGAGGGTATAAATGTATCTCCAAACACCATTATATTGGGTGACTTCAACTACCCGAATATAGACTGGGAACATTACTCAAGCCCCAACTTTTTAGCCCAAAGGTTCCTGGAGTTCATAAATTCAAATGCCATGGAACAACTAGTCACCGTTCCCACAAGAGGAGAAAATATACTAGATCTCATCATCACAAACATGGGGACAAAATGCTCCACACCGGAAGTATATCCCTCATTGGTGAGATCAGATCATAAAGTAATCTCATTGGAAATTCACATCCCGCCCCCACCCCATACAAAAAAGACCACAGTGAAGAACTTCTCTAAAGCAAACTTCACACTACTCAAGAATGGTGTGGTATCCTTCAAGGCCCCCGAGCCAGTGGAAACCACAACCCAAGCTGCGGACGCCCTTACAAATGCCTTCTACGAACACCTCCAGGACTGCATGGATCAGGCAATCCCTAATAAAACCGAGACTCTTTCCACCAAGGGCAAACGTCCAGTCTGGTGGACCCCAGCCATAAACAAACTTTACAATAAGAGGAGAAAGCTGTTACATGATAGAGCAAAATCCATAAAAGAGAAGACACCCTTGATCATTATTAGTAAAAATACGAGCACTCATAAAATCATCCAAGGCCAACTTTGAGAGAAAAATTGCCATAGATTCAAAAGACAATCATAAGGCCTTCTTCAGCTATGTTAAAAACCTGGGTGGAATCTCCCAGATATGCTCAGAATTAGTCCAAAATGATACAAAAATCACTGAACCCACAGACATTGCCAACATACTGGCGGACAGGTTCAGTGCAAACTTCACCCCCCTCCCCCCCAAAAGGAGAGATAACTATCCCAGCAGAGTGTAGCCTCCCAGACATCTCAAATGCGCAGCTAAAAGCTGCTCTCTCTAAAGCTAAAAACACAGCATCAATGGGACCGGATGGTGTCCCCGCCTGTGTGCTACACAAACTCAATGAGGAACTAAACCCGCACATAAGGCAGCTGTTTAATCTTAGCCTTACCACAGGATACGTGCCCAAGGAGTGGTGTACGGCAACTGTGGTCCCACTCCACAAAGGCGGCCTCTGGACCCTGGTAATTACCGCCCCATAAGCTTAACAAGCCTGGTCTGCAAAGCTATGGAGAGGATCATAATGGAACTCATAAACAAAGACATAGGGGACTTGCAGACATTGGACCCGACCCAGTTTGGCTTTGTCAAGGGCAGATCATGCCTTTTGAACTTGGTCGACTTCTTCGAAACAGTCACCAAGGCCATTGATGAGGGAAAGGCAGTCCATACAGCCTACCTTGACCTTGCAAAAGCTTTCGACACAATACCCCACTCAGGTATTATAGAGAAACTTACCAGCTTAAATGTAAACCCATATGTCACAAGATGGGTTGCAAACTGGCTAAAGGACAGAACCCACAGGGTCAGAGTTGCTGGCACCATGTCAGACTCCAAGCCGGTCACAAGTGGTGTCCCACAGGGCTCAGTCCTTGGCCCCCTGTTGTTCGGCATCTACTTCTCAGAAGTACAGGCAAACATAGGAGGACTATGGCTGACAAAGTTTGCAGATGACTGCAAACTGGGCACCATAGTGGAAAGTACATCGGACACAGATATCCTTCAGAGGGGTCTCACAGAAACTGATAGCTTGTGCCAGAGCCATGGCCTGAAGTTAAATGCCAAAAAATGTATAGTCATACCCTTCGGGAAAAACAAGGTAACCCCAAGCTACCATATAGGTGGCAATCCACTAAGCACAGAAGAGGTTATCAGGGACCTGGGGACCCAGGTTGACAGTGGCCTTTCTTTTGACACTCACATTGCTAAAGTGGTTAGAAAGACCTTCTACATTGCCCACCTGATCATGAAGGGATTCACATCCAGATCAAGTGAGGTCATTGTTCCCCTGTACTCTTCACTTATCAGACCAATGATCGAGTACAATGCCCCATTCGGGATGTATCTCACCCGACAACTGCAGCAATTGGAGAGACCCCAAAAGTTCCTCACCAAAAGGATAAAGGGATTCCAAAATCTGTCATATGCTGCCAGACTGAAGAAACTCCAGCTCTATTCAGTCACATACCATCTGCTCAGAGGTGACCTGTGCCTGACATACAAGGCCATGTCCAACCCGGAATTAATGGACATGCTCCACCTCAAAAAATCCAAATCTACCAGATCCACTAGAGCAAGCAAATTAAACCTTAGCACGGATATAAATGAGACATGCTGGAGGGATAGATTTGTCACTCAGAGACTCCCTATGCTGTGGAATAAAATCCCGGTCCATGTGAGGCAGAGCACCTCGCTGGCTCTGTTCAAGAGAAATCTTGACTGGTGGATGGGAGATCGTAGGTTTACCCCAGGAATCATCTCTGTGTCACTGCTGGACAGAGGCAAAACAAACTAATGGGCACAATATTTTTTAACATAAGGGGTGGCGTAAGCCACAAAACTTTGGGCTAGGCTTATAAATGCCTTAGGGCAGATAGCCTAGTATAAACCTATGAACCTATGAACCTATGAAAAGGGCTTTTTAAGGTCTATGCAGGCCATGTGGAGCTCATTTCATTGATGTATGTCCTGGGTGACTGCCTTGAAAACTGTCTAGCAAGTTTAGGAACCATGATCTGCCCCTGACCAAACCAAAATGGGTATGGTTGGGTGTTTGTAGGCTCCCAATAGCTCTGTTTATGAGTTCCATAATGGTGGACTCAATGGCCTTGCAGATCAGGCTTGTTAGGCTTATAAGACAATAGTTCCCATGGTCTGTTGTACACCAACACTTGTGGAGTGTGCCAAATGTTGCTGTAACCCATTCAACAGTTTCATATCCTGTACAGAGGGTGAGTCTCAACAGACTGTTCAGGTGCAGGGTCTGTTTGTTTTGGAGTTCACATATGGCACAGACAGGGAAACCATGTCATCCCATAGACACCGTGTTTTTAGGTTTGGATAGAGCTGTTTAACCATTGTATATGTGATTTCTGGGTTTTCACAATCTTCAGGTATGGTAATGGGCCCTTTTGTCATTGAGAGGGGGGTAAATATGTATGAACCTGTCTGACAAGATGTTGGTGATGTCAGTCATTTACATGTATTCATTTACACTTTGCACTGACTCAGAACATACATGAGTTTATATTGATATTTGTGACATAGCAAAAGAAAGCTTCATGGTTCTCTATGGACTCTTTGTCAATATTTTTGCCAGAACATGGATTGGATAATGTTAGGAGTGCTCATTGTTTATTGATGATACTGATCGGAGATTTATTGATCTTCTTTGGATTTTCACTTTCTTTGAACAACTTAAGTACTTGTAGTACATAGTTTGATTATGACAGGGGTCCAATATATTATATGGGTCTGTTTTCATATCACTGTGTGCACAAGGCAGGATTGGTGAATAGTGGCAAGTGTCTGGTGTAAGAACTGTAACTGCCAGATATGTGTGGCCCACTGCTGTACTCAGACATGGCTTAAGTGTGTGAGCATGCCCAGTATGACCTTTCAGTATGTTGTTGACTGACATTTGCTTCTTTTGTTTAAGTGTGTGAGCATGCCCACTATGGGCATATCTGCTATATGTGTGTGAAAAATCAAGTTGTTTTTTACCTCAGGGCTCACCTTTGTGTTGTACATCGACAGGAAGCACGCTATGCCTGCAAGGCTTCCATGAGTCAATTTGCATAGACTTATCAACATTTCTGCATACGGGGGGACAGCTATTATTTGTACATTTCTACCGGGGGCACACCAGATTGTTACTGTGGGTGTACATAGCATGAGGGGTTCACCTGACACTTATACACATTTGCTAGGCCTGCAATGCTATGTCAGGTACTCCATTTCAGTCTGTACTGCTGTCTATCGTACTGGCTTGAGGCATACCACTGCACTACAGACCTTAGCTTCCAATTACACGCATATTAGTTTCTGACTTCATAGCCTACCTGACCCACATCACACTGCCTGGCCTGCTGTTATCTGTCTGCATAGGCCTGGGGGGAGGTTACTCATATACCTCTTCAGAGGGCATGATACAGCATTTGTTTGTGTTTGCGTTTGTCTACAATTGTCCTGCTGGCTGTGACTGTTAGGTATGTGACCCCCACAACTGGTATGTGTGAGTGACTTAAGTTGTGTCTGTGCCAGTGAAATGCTGTCATGGCTTAGTGGTTCAATACTGTGACCATACTGCACAGTATCCTGAGTTCGTGCCCTGTCACTGCTTTTTATTTTCCTGCTGGGCAGATCTGACTGGTTAAGGAACAGTAAAGCAGGTGTGAGCGTGTTTACCCAACTTTGCTCGATTTGCCCAACATTGCCCGACTTTGCCCAATGTTGCAGACGTTGTGCTGGTTAGTGAGGTGTGCAGCTACGAGCACTTGTATTTAAATATGCTCAATACTGGTAAAATTTGCTTAGCAGTGCTTTATATTGCTTAAAATAGGGACTTATGCCTCAGGTGGTGCTGCAGGGCTGCCTATGTCAGACGCAAATATTACACTCCCTATACATGTTTGAAAACAGATAGTGGCAAGTTAGGCATCTCTTTTACTGTATGTGCGAGTCAGAGAGAGGTGTCATTTCCAGGTTTCCTACTCAGTCAGTGTATGTGTTATGCATTGCCTCTTTGCCAAGGCCAGGGCATACTGGGCACCCCTCCTTCTGCCTATTGGGGCAGGCTCAGATTGTTCCTCCTCCGAGTCACACTATGCCTGTGCAGGCCTTGGCAATGGTGGGGGTCTGTTTGGCCCTGCCCCATGTTGTTCCTGCTGCAGCTGTTTCTGCAGGATCATATTGTGTAGCATGGCACATACCATGACAATTTGGGTGCATGTAGTTGGTGAGTACTGCACAGCTCCACCAGATGTGTCCAGGCACCGGAACCATGACTTGAGCATCCCAAACACATGCTGAATTATGTTTCTTGTTTGTGCGTGTGCCTCATTATGGAACTCTTGTTAGGGTGTGTGTGCATTTCTGATGGGTGTCATCAGCCACAGCTCCAGTGCGTATCCAGCATCCACCACTAGGTGACCATCAGGGATATCCCCTTTGGCAAATCTCTGGTACAGCTGCGTCAGATGCCAGATGTGGGAATTGTGATAGCTTCCAGGGCAGCCAACACACACATTCATTATTATGCCCTGGACATCGCACATGACCTGGCAGTTGATGGAGGGGAAGCCCTTGTGGTTGATGTAGACCCTACCCCACTCACTGGGTGATGCTTTGATGTGTATGTGCGTGCAGTCTATTGCACCCACCGTAGGTGGAAAAGATGCATATTCCTGGCCAATGCCTCACAGGAATTGGGGAAATATACATGCTCACTGGCATGTGCAGACATGGCATCCAGGAACTGGTGGAGTTCCCTGGATGCTGATGCCTGTGAAATCCCCATCATATCACCAGTTGGTCTCTGGAAGGTACCTGTAGCTAGTATTCTTAGGCCAACACATACCTTGGTATCCACTGGGAGGGGTTCCCCTCTGTTGGTTCTGTGTGTGAGGCGTGGCCGGCACAGCTCAACAATTTTCTGCAGGAGGTCTCTGTCCACCCTATAGAGCTCCACTATCTCCAGCTCATGTAGCCTCTGGTAGGTTACCCTGGGTCTGTACACTCTTATCCATCTCCTCCCTGTGGGTTGCTCAGCAGCATTCACAACATCACCACCTCAGCACCTTGCACATGTTGGTTTATGATAGCAAGAGCAGCCCCTAACATTTTGTCTGACTTTAAAGTTTTTAAGCTTTCCCTCTTTGTATACTGCAGTGCTGCAGAGTTCTTGGGAAAAAACAGGGAGGAATGGTGTTTGCAGAGTTTAACGTGCTGGGCTGGGCTAATCTGCTGCCTGTGTAATTGGCTGATTCTGATATATTTCACCTGGCAGCTCTGCTAGTTCTCCTTGGTTAACTTCCTACTACTTCTTTTCCTTCCTTTTCTATTTCTGTTTCCGCTTGGGGCAGCGCCGCGCAAACACCCACACATGCGCGCACATGCTGTGTGCATGTTTGCAAGGAATTTCAGATATTTTCACGCTGTGCACCTTTGGTTTCTGGTTTTCAAAAAGGACAACTGTAGACACACCTCTTTCAATCCTGA
This sequence comes from Protopterus annectens, assembly GCF_019279795.1. Classification (NCBI taxonomy): domain Eukaryota; kingdom Metazoa; phylum Chordata; order Ceratodontiformes; family Protopteridae; genus Protopterus; species Protopterus annectens. The sequence continues at coordinate 1,894,154,775 of NC_056732.1, read as the reverse complement.
GCAACTCATGGTAAACACAAGATACTGTGCTCCAATTAGCTTACAGCCTTTCTGACACATTATGTTACATGATGTTATCTATATTCTACTCTACTACTCACCTACTGCTACACTTACACTCTTGGGACATGTCTCAAATGCTGGGGAAAATTGGGATTGACTATCCTTATCCTCAATTGCATAGGATTGCCTACTAATGCATGGTTACATCTCTCACATTGAGCTTCCTCCCCTTAGCAACCAGTACTCAGTGGCCATGTTGTCTTCAGCCTGCCATTCACCTGCATGGCAGGATAAACTTTTTAGTGAAAATGGCTATTTTTGTCTATTTTTAAATTATTTTCTTGTTTTTTAAAGCGCCGTACGTTTGCACGGTGCTGCACTATGCTTAAACATCAGAGATCGGGGGAAAAGTTAGATTTTAATAATTTTAAACATTTATAAATGCCAATGGCCTTATATTTGGCTTCCTCAATTGGTGCTGTCATAGCTCCATTTAGCTATTTGCAGAATGGTACTCCGTTACCAACAGAGTACATTTCTGCAGATAACACTAATCTTCCACGGATTGCTGGATTGCAGATTTACCTCATTTGCATAGCTTTCAGCAGCAAATTAGGTAATTTGCATACCATGATGCTGTCCATGCAAGAGTAGCTTTAGCAGCTCTTGTGCATGCCCCTGCTGGCTGTACCTGGATCGCACGGCAGACATATTGCCTCCATGAGCTCCCACACTCTTCTTGCACTCAGTGCAAGCTTTCGTAAATCCGGCCCAAAGACATTCATTCCAGTTGCATTCCACTCATTATAGTACCTTACAGTTTCATATGGTTCCTTCAGTTCCTCAAATGGCAGGTAGTATTCTAATTTATGCATTACCATTTGTAATACCTTCCTGGATTCCAGTGGGAGGAGGTGACAGTTTTTACCTGCCAATCTCAGCTCAGTGCGACATTTGCAATACTTTGCGCATGTGCTACAAAGATGGGCTGCTGATCTCATTACCAATACTTTCGTAGATTAGTCGCGGTTCTCTTCTTGTACCATGTGTCCCAGGCCTTATCAAACTCCTTCACTAACTGTTTCATAGCGATTGTTAGCCATGCAGCAGTTTGTACCCTAGTCAGGGAGGCCTAATGATGTATGATGTATTCTACTGTCTCATCTACAGGTAGGCTTTTAAGTAGGTTTCCAGTTAGACAATCGTATGGTGTGTACAGAAGGAGCCTGCCTAAAGTTAATAAGGCTTTTTATACTATTATACTGAATAGACCTGGAGGTTTGCAGTGGTGTCTGGTGAGGTGAGTTGGGTGGTGGTCACTTAAAGTGTATGGCAGGAGTTCATTTTGTGGAATGTTTTCTGGGTTTGTTGAGCAAATCCAATAAAGGATTTGACATATCTGTTGGAAACAGCTGAGTTAATTCAACAAGTTTGGATATCATCATATCTGGATCTTGAATGTTTGGCGTAGTAACCCAGTCGGTGCTGATATCACCCATTATAAATGTTTCTTTGTGTTATATTAGTAGTGTTCCACAACAGAATATTTTCTGTTAGGAGGAGATTATCCCCGGGATTCATGAAGCTTGCGCCAGGCGCAGGCGTAGCATAGGCGGAATAACGCCAAATATGGCCGTCGAGCGATTGAGATACGATCCAATACCACGTGTACTACTGGCGTACACCAGAACTGCGCAGCCCTCAGCATAGGTATGCTAATCACCCCATGCGCAGTGTCGCACCATGAAAATGAAGGCAGATAGTGATTCATGAGGTGGTGCAGGTGTAGCGTAAGCCCACGGAAATGTAAACCAAAAAACACGGCTTACATTTTCCCAAACAGAACATCAGAGCTATGGAAGTGGACCAGACTCATGTATTACAAAGTTAACATATGCCAATGGCTAAATACACAGCCAATGCAATAAGAAAAGATGCACAACACCTAAAAAACAACATTTAATGTCATGTCCACAGTAACGCACAGTACAACCGCAGGGCATGTGTGCGCAAACTGGAACATAAAGAAATTATATAAAAATGTCATAAAATCGCAATGCAATACAAATCAGGTTTACACCATAATACACAATGGTAGGCATGGAACACCACAACCAAGGTGCATGGGTTGCTAAGGGCCTGCGACAGTGTTTGGCGCAGTAACTATGAATTAGTAGTCAATGCCATGCAAATGAGGCAGATAATACTCAATCACAAATGTCCCGCTGGATGAAGGTTGTACCATACGGTGCAGCGCTATAACACCGAGGAGTGGCTCAGAGGAGATACATGACATCAGCAGAGAGGTGTGCCACCATAGCAGTAAGCACATTGGAGCAATGCAAATCTGGCCTGACAGTTGCTAAGCAAAGCTGCAGGACAGGGGTGGGGAGGAAGGTATAGAATTGTTTAGCTGAGAGCACACATGGTGCCCAAAAGCGCATGTGTACGGGGATGAAAATGTGCCCAAAACCCAGTAATTGGATGCACGCGCCGCGAACAATAGCACAAACAGGAAGGTCAGGGGAAGAAAAGAAGGAAATGCTCAAGTAGGGTAATTGGAGTACTAATGAGCAATCAACACCAATCAACTCACGGCAGCCAATCGATGGCAGCTGACAAGTCTGCTCACAGAAACTGCAAAACAGGATAGCTGAGGCATTGGAATGCAAAGAAAGGAGGGGAGGCATTGGATTGCAAAGATAGGAGACCTGTCATAGCAGAGCAAAGCAAACCAGTAGTAGACCAGCAATAGCACACATTACGCAAGATACGCCAGGTCTAGGAAAGTACAAATGAAAGCAGGCTGCTGGATGCATGCCAGAAAATGGTAGCTGGAACATGCAGAAATGTAAAGGGAAGGTCAAGAGGTAATACACGGCAGCCAAATGTAATTCAACACCAAAGGCACCATGATAGTAGTTCCGGTAGTAAAACAAATAAGATACCCTGTAGCTACGATCGTACATACACACCCTATGACATCATCTGTGTTCACAGCACAACAGTATAAAGTGTGAAAGCACCCTACACACACCTGTGTATTCCCAAACACTGCACCATAGGTGTAAACACATGGGGAACTTTTAAAATGTACATGTTGGGAGCTGCCATAGCTGTGGTTCATCAGCATGTGTTAGAGACTGACGGTGTTGTGGAAGATGATGCCGACAACCACCGCAGGCCCCGGAGGAGGAGAAGAGTGTTCAGACCAAGGGTAACTTACCAGGGGCTATATGATCTGGAGATAGTAGAGCATTACAGGGTGGACAGGGACATCTTACAGCAAATAGTGGAGCTGTGCCGGCCACGCCAGAGAACCAGAAACAACAGAGGGGAACCCATCCCAGTGGACACAAAGGTATGTGTAAGCTTGTGAATACTAGCCACAGGTACCTTTCAAAGGCCAACTGGAGATATAATGGGGATCTCACAGGCATCAGCATCCAGGGTACTACACCAGTTCCTGGATGACATGTTACCACATGCCAATGAGCATATATACTTCCCCCGAACTCAGGAGGAGTTGGCCAGCAATATGCGCCACTTCCACCGTGTGGCACACTACCCGGAGGTACTGGGTGCGATAGACTGCACGCACATACAAATCAAGTCACCACCCGGTGAGCATCATAGGTGCTACATAAACCGCAAGGGATTCCACTCCATCAACTGCCAGGTTGTGTGCAATGCACAGGGCATTATCATGGATGTGTGTGCTGGCAGTCCTGGAAGCTACCATGACTCCCATATCTGGCATGCCTCACAGCTGTATCAGGTATTTGTCAGGGAAGACATCCCACACAGCCACCTTGTGGGGGATGCTGGCTATGCACTGGAGCCGTGGATGATGACTCCCTTCAGAAATGCACACACACCCATGCAAGAACGCCATAATGAGGCACACGCACAAACCAGAATCATCATAGAGCGTGTGTTCGGGATGCTGAAATCACGATTCCGGTGCTTGGATACATCTGGTGGAGCCTTGCAGTACTCTCCAGGCATGTGTGCCCGCATTGTCATAGTATGTGCCATGCTACATAATATGATCCTGCTGAAACAGCTGCAGCAGGGACAAAATGGTGAAGGCCCTCATAGCCCACCACAGTTGCCAAGGCCATACAGGCACAGAGGGATTCAGACCATGAACGCACTGTGCCAGCCCCAGTAGGCAGATGGAGGCGTGCCCAATATGCCTACACCTTGGCAAAGAGGGAACGTATAGCACATACTCTGACAGTGTAGGCCCCTACAGACTGACACCTCTCCACCTACACACACAGTAAAATGGATGGCACACAAACATGACCACCTGTAAATTGTAATGTATAGGTGGCCCACTGTGTGACTCCTACATAGGCAGCCCTCAAACATTGTACACACAATAGCTATTGGAACACGGAATGTCAACACCTGAACAGTACACAAGCCTATCAGCATATGGTGGTGCTGTGTGTACAGGTTCCCAGGTACATCGGTAGGTACACGGCCGATTGTCAGAGGCCATACATCAAATGGGGCAAACAGTGCCCGCCATCGCCACAACATCGAGTAACCAATTGTTGCTTAGAGGAGCACAGGCAATCATGGGAGCACATGTGTGTAAGCACTGTTCTGCACACACTCAGCACGGAGTCCCTGCTGCGTTAATGAGGGGCTCCACATAATATAATCATGGATGTTGTGTCAAGGCATGGGGTGTACCCATGACAGGTATTCCTCACCCCAGCATGCTCCACCTATGGTCATTTGAAGGTGTAGCACAGTATCGTGTGTGGCTCACTATGATATACATACCCAATGCCGGAGCACATCCAGTAATCATCACATGGACATACCATTAACTGGACTCATCAATATGTAAACTAACTGAGTTACCCATGTGAGTGCAGTATGGAGTAACAGCCATAGTATACTCCACATACAAAATGACATAACACGTGTACAAATCCAGATGGCCATGTGTTAAATGCAGTGACCGTCGTGCATGTTCCCGGTCCCACGTCCTGCAAGGGATGTAATGTAATCCCAAAGGCACGAGTAATGCATGTCGGATGCAGGTCATCAGATCATGTTTAGCACACGTTAGCGGGAATATGCATTGCCCACTGCTGGTAAGCGATGTTTAAATATGACTATATGCATATGCGCGAAACAGGGATAAGCTTCTCCGAATATTGCGCAGATCACGGTCAATGATGTCCAGAACAGGAGAAACCAGCATTATTCACCCCTGTACTAATAGCGCCTGCTCTGAAGGGTAAAACGACCACTGCCAGGAGTAGAACACGCAATCATGTATAGAATCACCTAACACTATTGCTAGCCAAGATGTACCTATGGTAGGGTTGCCACCTCTTCAAATGACCAATGTGGGACATACGTCAGATGTTTGCAGGCCGACACATACACCCGGCCAGTACGAAAATAAGAACTGCACTGTTTTGCCTAGATAAAAGCTCATTCTTGTAATGTTTACTTACTTATTCTGTTTCTATAACATATAGGTGGTTCAGATACAGAATAACTGTGTTATGCAACTATTACAAAAACTATAGGAAATAAGTATGTTCTAAAATCTCAGGACATTTGCCATGTTCACAAATATTGTGCAGGACACAACCGCCCAAAGAGTGACTGCCCCTTGCAGAGTGGGACAGCTGGTAACCCTAACCTACGGCAGGTGTGTAATGTGACAGGTACAGACACAAACGTGCGGAGTCCAGGAAACAGTATACACCAACAAGTACACAATGAAAGGTGTAGCTTGCCTGTCACTTTCCCCGTCAGATATATATATATATATATATATATATATATATATATATATATATATATATATATATGTACACATATATGCCTATATATATAATACAGATAGAAAGGGCGATAGAGTGATATATGTTGATATATATGGATTCAGCGATATCTGCAAATATATATAGATAGGTCAATGACATTCATAACACCTTGGAGGTACAAATAAATAGGATACCGCCAACTATGGAATGTGTAACATACCGACATGCGTAACCACAAGGCTGAAAGACCGATAGAACACAGTACCAGAATAGTACAACTGCGAGTAATAGTATGATGATATGAAGGGACATTTAGTTACTGCTGCCGGTGTTGCGGTTCACATAGGTACTGTGTTCAACTGTGTTTGTGAGTGCCGTAGTCTGTGTATGTGTGTGTTGAGGGTGCCGTGTGCATCTCCGTGTGACTGTAATGTGTGTGTGTGTCCACATCATGTGTCTGTTAGTGCCAACTCGGAGGTAGATCATAACGGTAGGTGTGGGTATAGCTAGCCGTAGGCATACGGTTACCACCTGCCCCACGGTAGGAGGGACAGCCCCTCCCTGGGCAGGTGTGTCCTGACATAAAACAGTACAAAGGGCAAATGTCCGAGATTGTAGGACATTAATATGTCCCATATATAATGTAAAAGTTGCATTAAATAGTTATGCCTGTATGTAAGAAACGTAAATGTTACATGCAATATGATAGGTAGCCAAAGTCCCACAACAATAGGTATGTATTGAGGATAAAAGTATGTGCTACCCTGTTTACTGACCGTTGCTATGTGTTGGGCTGTAAACACTGCTGTGTGTCCCGCAAGTGTCCAACAATGGCCATATGAAAAGGTGGCAACCCATGACAAAGAGGTTCTGTTACCAACACAACCGCAATGACTGCAAATATCTGGGACAGAAATACACGGGATAGCTGTCACTTAGACATATCCCTTTACATATCGCTGCAATTCCGGAGGTATGGAAGTATTAACCTCACCTGCATACTATATAGAAACCAATTATCAATGGCCCAATGTACAATCCCGTAACATAAATCTACTAACTGATAGCTCTTTAATTAGGGACAGAGCCCACACACACAGATATATGGAATATGTAGAAATGCAAGCCCCACAAACCTGTATATGCTATGTACACCCACCGACATCCCCCACACTAGAAACTATAGCAATACAGACTGTAATAGCAGTACAAACATCCAGTCAGTCAATTACATCTGCAGAACCGTCAACATACCTTGTGAGAGACACAATTAAAGGTGCCATGCAAAATTGCAGCCGTTGTATAATGGAACAAACAGCGATGTGACAGGTTTTGTTTGCAATAGTCCATTATCAGACGTTTTGATGACAGGTACACCCACATGTGGAACCACATACTCTAGCTGTCACGCACAATCCACGGGGGACATGAATCCAAAGTATACTTGTCTCTATGCACAGCAGTTGCAATTACACATAACAAATCACAATACAGGCCGTCTCCCCAAAGGTATGGCAAATGGGCAATGCCCAAGTGGAGAATTCAATTAAACCCCACTGTTGCCGCGTAATTGGTAAATGGAGTAGCTGCACAGCTGATATGTAAGTAATTAGTTACTCAGGAACACCAATTGGCGGGAGGAAACCACATGTTACAGGTATTGACGTATATACGGATGACTTGCCAGACATTCAAACCATATGCTCATACAAAATACCTGTTTAAGCAGTGTGAGAGAGATAGAGACGAAACTCTGTAATGATAACAAGGTATGTAGAACACTCGGTATGTAAGTTTATGTTTAGCATGTTCTTTATTAATTATTTACTGTATGTATAGCCTGGTTTGCATTAATTAAACGTTTCCACAATGCATAAAGTGGGAAAAGGTATTTATGTAGTGATGTCTTGCTGAGCATACTAACGCTTGTAGAAACTGTGCATCCAGCAGTGGGCCACAAGGTACACATCACAGACACCACAAGGGATGCTACATGAGGGCTTTAAACAGAACAATTCAATACAACCCGCCGTCAGTGGTAGGGTATGTCCAACAAGTACGTGCCATAGCAGGGGATAGTATATGTTGATACACTGTCACAGTAGGCATGTGTATGGGCATATAACGACAATGACATGTCTAAGGTGGTCCTGCTGTGCAAGTATGCTTTGCATTATGGGATACTATGTAAAATATGTGTAATGTATAGTATTGTAGGTAGATATGTCAGATATTCTACACAGCATAACAGGTATATCATGCATACCAAAGGTATCGTCTATTGGCATGTACAATAACAGGATACATATGACTTGTAGGCATGGGACATTGTAATAGCATGATAGCTAATCTAAATGGAAGGGCTACCAAGTAACCATGCACAAAGGACATGTAATAGCTTCACAGGTTCATAGTGGGGCACTATGCAGTCTGGCAAGTCTAAGTGTAAGCACAACTACAGTGTTCACACAAGTGGGACCTCTCTAGGGTAGTGTCCTGTGAACAGCAGAGCCATGTGTTACCTGTACCTCTGCACAGTACAGCCACTGCAGTGATCCCTGGCGTACATGTGTCTCCCAACCACCAAGGGAGGTATCACATGAACAGTGCTACTGAGTGTCCCTGCGTGATGTACATAGGACTCATGTTCCAAAGCATGGTGAGTGTCCAGTTTGGGAATGTAACCCTCAAGCACATCCCACTCATTGTTGTGTGTGTGCACATATCCATGAGCATGTTGCTCACAGTGGCTTTTGCTTATGTCACGTATGTGGAGTATATCCATTAATAATGTTGTGGACATGGGCCCTGTCTGTTCAGCAGAGGTCACCCCTGAGTATGTAGTATGCAAATGTGTACAGACATGGTGTCCGTGGTGCAGCCGCATACTTTAACTGTCGGAGCTCAATAAACGTCATGGCGTGTTAATGTTGTGGTATGTAAAGCTGTAGCTGTTGTGTAAGGTACACCCTAAATGGGGTAGTGTACCCTTGAATGTGTGTAGAAGTCTTGAGGTCAGAGGTACAATGGGTGCCTATGTACCAGCTACACACCCAGTACAGATAAGTGTGGCCACGTAGAAGGATATCCACGCCACAGTGGCAATACGGTAACCAAAGGAGTGTGTGCGACATACGTGTGTACTACAAACATGTATGTAGGGGACTAACACCTATGTGATAGTCAGTGAGTGAATGGTGTAATGCAAAGGTGATGTTCATGCACCTTGTGTCATGCAGCTTGAGGCCATGATATTCATATCAGGTATCTGTCACATGACACCCATATGGATGGAGTCAGTATCAGCTGGTGGATCAATCATGGCACTTTGTATGCAGGGGGTTGTAAAGCTAGGCAGGGAAAGTCCCTCTGTGCTAGCCTGTACCTCAGGGAAGCATATACTGAACATGAGGGGCCCTATGACTGAGAACTGTGGTATGCCAAATGTAACTGAAATGCAGTCGGTACTATGGTATGCTGCCCTCATTGTGTGTGTCCTGTCCATGAGCCACATTGCATAACATCCTGAGACATAGGGTATGATGTGCAGGTGGATCTGTATGTTGTCAATACCAGAATGGAGAACGGTGCTGAAAGGCAATGAGAGGACAATGTAGGATGTGTGAACTCCCGTACCATCAGCAACTACCCTGGTAACTGTATGAAAGGAGTCCATCAGGTGTAGGGGCCATGCTCTGGCCCTAACAAGTCCAACCCGGGTGGCATCAATGGACCAGAGCCCAACAATGTCTCTGTGAATGACGTCCTTGATGTTGTGCCCCATAACCATGCAGAACAGTCCAGTCAGGTGTGTAGGACTATAGTCCCACTCGTGCATTGTGGCGCCACCTGAGTGGAGTGTGATAAATGTTGTTGTGTGCCATTCAGGGGCCACAATATCTGATAGAAGGCTATTACTGAATATGGTGACCTAGTGGGGAGACATGTCATTCAGAGGTTTGTGGACATCACAGCCTGGGACTTTGGAAGGTGACATGGGGCCAGTGTCCCAGGACATATAGTGTGCAGGTTAGTACTGTGTAGGTGTGACCACAGGGACACCGCAATGTTCCTGCATGGATTGTGGCCCTGTAGTGAGTGAGAGGGTGTAATGTTAGCATTGAATCCATCCGCCAGCATGTTGCCAACATCACCTGGGTCTGTAATGTTCCTGAGTGACTGTTGTATGTGAGAGCAGATGTGGGTGTTGCCATCGACTACTGACATACCACCATAATGCCTTGTGGTACACCCCGGAATGTGTTGCAGTAATGTTTATGTAGCTAGTCTTGGAGTATGTGATGAGGGATCCTGTGGCCAGACTGAGGCTGACCAGTGAGCTACCTCACCCATGGGATTGTACACCACTGTGCAACAGCCTCCACCTGTTGTTGTACATTACGTCCATGAACTTGACCACCAGAGTGGCATCTGTTATCTGGTGTGTACCATCATGGCTCTGTGTGGAATAGCATGAACCATGCAGTTGTGTACATGCTAATGAAGTGCACTGGGGTATGTTTCAGCATTTGTATGTGCATCGTCCATCTGCACGGGTGTCATGACATTAACAACCGCTGTCATAAGACATCTGTAGTAGGTGTTGTAGTACTCATGTACTGTGTATGCCATGAAGGGTGTGGTGCCGGGATGTGGCTAACAAGGTTGAGTAGCATAAGTTCGGAATCCACCAATGAGGGGATAACCCCAGGTGTGGAACACCAGTCACATGTTGGTAGTGTTCATGTCAAGGTTAATGATGGTCTTGGAGGTGGTGTGTATGGGTTGATCCTGCCGAGTGGAGGTTATGACTCATGGATGTGTCGGTACATGAGTGGCTATCCCAGTTAAGTGTGGGGTAGTGTCAGTCACACATCAGTAGTAGCTATTTGAGCCACACTGTCCAATATACCAACAAATGAGGTCTGGTAACCATGGGGCATGTTGTTGAATCTGTAGCTTGTTACAGTGTGTATAGCGGTTACGGACACAGTTAGTTGCATGTGGAGCACCTCTGATGCATTGTGCTAAGTAACTAGCCAGGATGTGTGTACAACATAGTGGGATATGGGAACACCTCAGCTGTGGGTGTGCCGGTCCAGGTATGTGCCTGAAAGGTATGGTCTGTCTATAACCTGTCATTGCAGGTGTGCTCTGCAGAGCCTAGAGGCAGGTCCCAGTCACTGCAGAGATATTGGAGTGGTGCATTATAAGGTGTGCCTTGCCTGCGTGCATCACAGAGGAAGATGCAAGCATTGTGTCACATGACCCCATGTCTTGCTTGCCAGTTCCCGTTCTGCTGATGACTGTTATTGGAAACTGTGCAAGACAGGTAGTATAGAAGCAGCAATAGCCTTACATATGATCTGTACTCCCAGGGCTGACAGGTGCAGGTCATCTGTGCCAAAGCATTGTTTTTGACCAGGTCAGTCAAAGCGGACAGATACCAGATGCCTGTGGAATGACAGCAGAAGCATAGGCAACTGTTGAAGTGACCCAGTCAGTCGTTGTACAGTGGTATCGGGTCCAGATGAATGCATAATGCTCCCCAGGGCTTGGCCCACACCCTCAGGGCTACAAGTCTGGTGAGCTATTGCATGCCCCTGCACATGTAGTCTGTGAAGTGGCATTTCAGGGCAGTCACACTAACATGGAGAATGACAGTCACATCGTACCTGGTGAGGTGTGGCATGGGTGCATAGGTTATGTTGCAGAACCAGTTACCCGACAGCAAGATGTAAGCGACTATCGCCTTGTGTAGAATGCTGTGTGGAACTGCAGTGTGACTGCCTACAGAGTCACCTATGACTGGTGTGTTGTATATGTTATAACTCCCTATTGGCTGTATGTGATGGGCACACATGAGTCTGTGGGCTATAAGTTGGTGATGTTGTTTCCCATGATGGGAGCTGCCTCTGGTGCCTACACAGAGTATGGAGAGGTACTGCACAAGTTGTCCTCGTATGTGTGGCCTGTGTTGGAGATCATGTGAGACTATGTGATGGGTGTGGTGTATTGGGAATGTTACACATCCCCACATGACTGTCAGGTGCAGTCAGGGTTGGTGACAGCATTTCCCCCAGCACGGCTGCATAAGTGCATCCCCCACAGGCTGTAGTGTCGTATGTTGGGAGGTGAGCATTGAATGTGTACATGAGACAATTTCTCTATTGCCACATGTACGACATATCCATCATATAGACAGGCAATAGCACTGGTACGTGACAGTTGGACATGCCTGTATATACAACCATGTCTCACAGGATATGTGCGTTATGTGTGTACAACTGCTGTTGTACCATAAGCAAGCTGGAAATTTTAGGACAGCCAGTGTACCTGTGGGAAATGGTGTGGAATGGGTGCTATATTAATCAGTAGCTCATGACATGCTCACATGTTCTGAACAAGTGCCTAGCATGACCATACAATACAGATAGGGTGTTGGATAATATTAACCCACAAGTGGTGATGACAGTCATAATGGGTGGCACTGCACTATAACCCTGCTGAGTATGGTGTGCATGTCCATGAACCATTATCACTGTAGATGTTAGCAGTGCAGATGTACAAGACAGCATGGATGTTTGATTACAAAACCCTTTGTATGTCACAGGAGTGTTCTACCAGTGGCCTGTTGACAGACTCACAACTACAAAAGGTGCCAGAGTGACATGTGCATATCACACCAGTGCCAGCTACAGTAGAACAGGGTTAATGTGTTGTACTCCACCCTCATTGTAGCCCATACCACACAGACAAATGTTAGGCATCTGTGTATGTAAGGATGTGAATGGCCATGACCTATGAGTATAGCTGTGTCAGTGTTGTGAACAACATACAGAATGGGCTGTGTGGGTGAGGTGTGTGACATATGTGCACATTCTGATGGTTGATATCAGCATTGTCACTGCCAGATGAACATCCCTGTACCCATTAACTACCACCTAGGCTGTGGTCAACATTATGGACACTGTGTAAGGGATGGTGCTGTGCAGTACACCTCCCTGACTTGGTGACATCTCCAGGCCCCTTAGGTAGTCATATGAGGTACCCATGTCATGACAGGGTGCCATCTATGAGCACAGAGATCATTGGACAGGCATATACAGCACTGGGGTGACTAATATTGGATCACATACCATCTTTAAGGGGTAATGGCCATGAGTGGATGGGCGATACCAGCCTTCACAATCCTCACCTCCACTATGCAGCATGCTGTCTACCTTGCATAAAGACATTTGCTACACCATGATGATGGACATGCTACATGTCCATATCCTGATCTGTAAGACATACGTCAAGGACAGCCACTGTCCTAATACTAGGATCGCCACATGCTGGACAGATCCCGGTGCCATACATGTGACATACTCCCGCCATACCATGCAACCCTGTACATCAAAGCTGCACATGTCATCCCAGTCATACATGGTGTGATGGCCGCACGGTAGATGTAGTATCAACTGTCTGGATCAGTAATGTGGCACTGATGCACCTCGCGGTGGCATAATGGCTGTCTGTTACAGCTAGGAAACCTTGCCCATACATGCTATGGTTGATAACCATCCCTGCGAATGACGTCCGACTAGCCATTGTCCCATGTCTATCACATGTGCAACACAGGCGATCCATGGAAGGATGTTGAACAGCTGTACAGTGCTGTGTAGATGTATATGGCAAAACACATGCATGTACAGGTGTCCATGCGTATGTGTGCATTGTCACTGCTCAAGTCTATTAAGGCTGTGTCTGTGTTGATATGTGACATATACACAGCATCAAGGTCAACAGCATTACCGTGGACACATCCAGGCATGTGCATATAGGTAAGAACACCAGTGCAGGCAAATAGACATGCCCACATCAAGACAGCATTCACATGGAGTATGAACACTGTAATGAGGTGATGCACATATATGGTGATGATATCCAATGCATAACGGGTGTGACATGTGTGTGACACAAACACGTCAGTCATGTCAGTGTCATGATGATTTGCAAAGATAACTCTGCAGATGTACTAGATGTCACAGAAATGTATGTGCAGCAGTATCTCTGTACATCTCTGAAACTGTGAACTGTCACCATCATTATGTCTTACAGATAATGCCTCGTACACGCCTTTCAGCGTACAGCCACCAGGAGGATGATGTCCTCATCCTATACCTCCATGAGAACTATGAGTTGTTGTTCAGCCATGTGCCACAGCATGCCCAGCAGCGGGACGACCTGTGGCAGGATCTACGCAGGAGGGTGAACGATGTGGGTGGCCATAACCGCACCTACCAGCAGGTGCGCAGACACTGCACAGACTTGATACAACATGCAAAACAGCGTGCCACTGCAATCGCCATGGAACAAGGTGGGACAGGTGGTGGCCCACCAACCCAGTCCCCACTCATACACACCGAGGAGCTACTGGCCAGTCTGGGGACACCCTCAGAACAGCATCCACAAACACTAGAGGTGGGTGTCTCCCAACCAATGAGCCTGGAGTTTCCTGGTAAGTCAGTACTGCACATATGGCTATTATATCCCATTTAGTTGCATGTGTCACTGTACATTATGTAAAGTAACAACATATGCAAGGTATGTGGACACACATGCTGCATACTACAGTATGCTACCCTGTGTATGCACACATGTGCATACTATATGCTATTATACAGGTGAGGAGTACAACAGGTTTCTCTAATGTATTCCTCAACTTCATGGCCCTTTTCCTCTCTATTTACATTGTCCTCTGTAAAGCAACAACAATAAAGCATTTACAATTTTTATAATTCCCTTTACTTCTGTAACAGAAGCCTACCTTCTCATACGTGATGGTTTCACTTACAAAATGATTCTCTCACATTTGAATAAAGCTTGCTGGAGTTGCCCAATTACTGACATCATCGAGGCCAGGCAGTGCAGGTACTTTTTTTTTTTTTTAATCAGTTCCCTCCCCCAAAGTGACATCACCACAGCCGTCATTTGATTCTAACTAAAATGATAAGACCCACCCATTCTGTGATGTCATGGCTCCCTTGTCCTTCCCCCAGCCTGAGTGCTATTCATTTTATTCACTAGTAGTGTAGAAACACCGATGTTTGAAAACACAGAAATTTGGTATGCATACTTGTACATTCTGCACGGCAAATGATGCTTAGGTGGTGTATCGCTTGCATACTTTTCTGCTGTATTTGCACCAGATATTGCTAGTGTGCAGTGCGGGAATAGAAAGATTAAAACATTACCCTGGTATCAGAGGTGGCAGTGCAATATATTCATAGTGGCTTAACATGAGAACCGCTCTAAACAAGCACCATGTGAAACCTGAGCAAGCACCTAGAATTATTCAGTGCAGCTTCCACACCTTAAGTCTGAAAATGAATTCACATACTCACATGAACAGGAGTAGCTACATATTGATGGCTAAAGGTGTATGGGCATGTCGGGTGGTTACTACACTGCAAAACTGGTATGTAATGGTGGAGATATTTGGAAGGCATGAGCAAACACACCAGTATATTAAAGCCATAGCACCAATTGAACTGGAGGCTGGAAAATAAGATTTAGTAAGGGATTTTGTCCATGCACAAATATTTCAACAGTGATTCTTTGCAGTGGCATCCATTATCCGATTCAAGGTAAATTAACCTTGATGTCCTTTACTTAAAAAAAAAAAAAATCAATAAAAAATTTACTTTGTTATAAGTGACTTCTGGACACAAGAAAAAGGAAGGAGCAAATATGGTTTGTATGTACAAAGACAAATCCAGAGACACTGCAAAAGGTTTTTTTTGCAAACCAACCAGTGGAGTAAAAACATATGAAGGCAAACACTGCATACCAACACACTTTGCACATGTAAATCTCAATTTTTAACAAGGTGGAAGCATGACGTGATACCTTAACACTTAAATTAATAAAAATCTAAACTGGTTAATAGCATACATGTTTTATTCTTTAACTCCTTGGTGCAAGACCTTACTGGATGTGATTGCAGTCAAGTAAGGCCATGGCTGTAGTGCAGCAAAAAAATGTCCCCTCTAACAAAGGAAATACTAGAGCAAAGATTAAATTACATGAGTCAAGCACCCTGCTGAGATCTGCCAAACAATGGAATTACCAGGTCAAATTACCCTCAGAACTTTGACATCTACGGAAGCTAAGTGTTATGGGGGAGGAAGGAAGTAAATGGACTGGAATTCATTGTCTCACAAATTAGTGCCATTTAAACTAAATTAGAAAAAAGGCAGCAGTAAACAGCACTTTGAGTGTGTTCTGTGGCATTTGCACTGTTTCTGTTTTAAGTAGTCATCCAGCAGCAGGGAATGTTACTTACACTGTTCTATTTTACTCAGTACTTTGTATGCATGCAACATCTATGAAATGACAGGAACTTTAGGCAAATGGAGGCCTGCATGATGTAACATTTTTGAGCCAAACAATGATTTCTGGGATACTGGATGGCAACCTGATTTATCCAAACCACGTCAATATGCCAGCCTCCAGGTGGTCAGAGTCTGGAATTACATATAAAAATATTTAAAATCCTGTAAATAATCCCAGAGTGCTGTTAAAGTGTAGGAAACATCATGCCATGATGTTTTAAACATGTTTTTTGAGACTGTGAGTGCGGTACTCCTTTAACATGCACAGTGCACCCTGTGGCTGTCATACAGTCATGGATAATGTTCATACTGCTGTGTCACCCCTATACAGGTACCTCTGGCATGCCACACAGACATGAGTCCGTTGCAGGTGAGACTGTCATCGGTATCAGGCATGTTAAAGTGTAGATCTATTTGCCATGTGGCCAGTTAACACTTGCACACTTGATGTTCGTTCAAGTCACGATATACAGGTTGCATCACCCATCAATCACACAGGCCACCCATGTGCAACATATAGAAATGAAATGTTACACCAACTTGAAACCACAGTAGTTGTCATTGCTACATGTGTGGTCAGCTGTGCATACAATGGTGGAGGTGTTCTACAATGGAGGCATATGTAGTATACATTGGAACAACATGTGTGGTACGCACACAGTACCACACAGTGAGCTGTGATATGGGCAGCCCACGGGTGTCACCATTGTGTTATATGCCCCTGCATTGGGTGCACACATTGTGATGTGCCATCTGACATGTCCCAGACACGTAGTGTTCTGGCTGCAATATTGTCACACTATCTCATGACCCATACCCCACATACCAAACATACAACCCATTGTCTGCATAGCCCTGTGGATGGTGACATATCTGACATCTGTGGGTGTATGTCAGATGGGACAACACAGACATGTGAGATAGATGGCCATCACACACATTTGGCCAACATATGTGCACACATGGCCATGGGAGATGGTCAGAGACACGTAGCCACACAGTAGATGGAATGTGTATACACCCACACATGGTCCAATTATAGCCTTAGTTGACTGATTATACAGTTGATGTGGTACACTGGACATCCTAAAAGCCTGTGCACAGCTAGTGGAGGTGTCACTGAAGTCTACCATATAAGATCTGTTGAACATCATGACTGTGTCATAGCATGCAGTTATGGCTATGCAATGTGTACATATTATGCATTCAGCAGCAATATAGATGCCTCATGATGCCATGCAATGGCACAGTGTCTGTACTTCACACTGTATAGCAATGTAGATGGCTCACACTACCCTCCCATGCTCATGCACATTTGCTAAACATGCATTGTATCTGTAGGGTATACAGACAACACCGCAATGTGAAGCCCATTATGATGCTGTACATGTGTCATAACACCATTGTGTCCGACATGTATGCATGTTAATGCACATGTCAGCAGATTACGTGTCAAGGTCCCGTCAGCCTTGTGTACTGTTATCCTGTTCTGGTCCACATGGTGTATCACGGGGATGCATGCATACTACCATGATTGTGTGAACTGCATGGCTACTGATATGACACCTGCTTGCTGTAGTGTGAACCCCAGGGAGGTATGCTTATTAACACTATTAATGTCTGAGCTGCATGCCCTCTGCTGTATCACAGGCATGCTGCATGCCATCTGTCAAATCACATGCATGGTGTGTCTGTGTGTGTGTGTGTGTGTGTGTGTGTGTGTGTGTGTGTGTGTGTGTGTGTGTGTGTGTGTGTGTGTCTGTGTGTGTCTGTGTGTGTGTTTATTGTAATTTAGAGTCTTTCTTTGCATTCACAGGTGATGTAGGTGCGTTATCCTCCTGCAGTCCATCTGATGTTAGTGTCCCCACAGATACTAGCAGTGATGAACATATGCATGAGGTACAGGCAGGGTTGTCGGGGGCTGAATCTGTGCCAATGGTTGCCATCCCAGCTATGTTCCCCTCTTCCCCGCACACAGTTCTGCTGCCAACACATACCGCATCACCAGTGGCCATAGAGGAAGGACAGTCAGCATCTGTTAGCGTGGAACAGGAACGTGTGGTGGCTACAAAAGGTGTGTCTACACACCATGGTGTCAGTGTAATGACTGCAGATGTGCCACACAGGCATGTGGCCAGTGCTGCTTGTAGGAAGATGTCTGGCAGACATGCACCTGCAGGACAGAGCGCAGCAGCTGGTATCACCAGACACATGTTCCAGACTGTAATGGCAGCACAGACACGTGCTGAATGGCAGAACAGAGAAGGGAAAAGGCTTCAGAGGGCTGTTATCCATACCCTAAATGACAACATCTAGGCATTGGCAAATGCTCAACAGCAGATTGCTGATGTTCTGGATAGGTGATTGAGTGACATGGTCAGAATCCTTGACCATGGGATGGCAATCCGTGAGCGTGAGCTGTCTGTGCTGAAACATCTGGTAGGAGTGAGGTGTAGACCACGTGGACATAGGCCAGCTGCGCCACCTAGGGCAGGTCAACGTGAGCATGCCACCTCACATGCCCACTCCCATAGTGCCGGTAGCAGTAGCAGTGCAGCTGGTGCTGCACTGTCCACACCAGGACATAGCAGGCCACGTGGACGTGGCCCTGAACATTCCCAGTGGGGACACGGTTCCAGTGGACATGTGTCGTCAGACAGTAGCCAATCTGTACCTCCGCCTGGTAGTGCCTGTGCAACCCCTGGCAGGCACAGGTCACGTGGCCGTGGCCAGACACAGTGAGCTGTACAACCTGGTCTGTACAATCTGGAGCTGTCAATAATACCCCGTGTAGGCCTCACAAAAGGCAGAACTGTGTGAACACATACACGCACACAGCAAACACAACTGTAGGGCTCCACAACAACCACATGCAGTCTGAACAGACATGTCCAATCAAATCACCGGCCCTTACACACACACATGATGTCCTCCATTGGTGCAGCCTATGCCCCTGGCAAACATATCACCCTGTGCATATGATAAAGCCTGTGCCGCATCCCTGTCATCCACACCATCGGTGCAGGGATATGCTCAAATAGTCTGATGCACAGGGTGAACAGAATAGTGAGAGGTGTATGTACTATTACCTGTGTATGCATAGTGAGGGATGTGTATGTTGCAGTGGTTGTGTGTGAATACTGAGAGATGTGTATGTGACATAGGTTGTGTACTGTCGACATGCACCGGTCATACCATGTAGTTCAGGTGCAGCATGCATTGTGATGTGTTCACAGTATGTGTCTCGGTTACATCAGTAGCAGTATGTTGGTAATGATACCCTGGTTCCCTCCTATGGTGTACTTGCATGTGCCTACAGCTAGCAGTGTTTGCAGTCCCCCACGTGTAACTGTGGATTACTCACAGGCACCTATGGCAATATCAGCATGCTACACATACCCTCAACCTGACTGTTGGAAACTCTAACATGACACAGATGTCCGCACATATACCGCACTTGGAGCATGTGGTCAGTGGCACAGGCTACAGTGGATAGAGACGTGACATACATAGCAGGACACATTACAGGTATGGTGACATGGTGCAGGGTTGTACACAGTGGTCTGGCCAATGATGATGCGAGGTGTCACTTGGTAGCTGGAGGCCACACTATGTAGCAGTAAGACCCTGTAACAGTACGTGAACATGGCCACATTCACGGGGTGTACACCACTATAATTCACACCCCATAGTGTTGAGGTGGGGACCCTTGCCTATGTGGTCATCACCCTCACAGTACTTTGTACCCACACGACGTATCACAGAGAAGGAACATGCACAGGTAGCCGGTATGGCTGGGACCTATGGCATCAACAGGGTAGTGCACTACATCACCATGATGGGTTAGTCACCATGTGGGGTTAGTGATCAGTTCTCACTGTATGTTAGCATACACCCTCACACCAAGCACCAGACATACATACATACACACACACACTGTGGTGACCAGACATGTGTATACGGACAGCCAACATGTGTGATGCACCACACCTGCCGACGTCATGATTCCCACATTGAAGTATGTACAGATCTCTACAATGGTGTACAGGGATATGTAACAACTGGGATGTAATCTCCACGATATGTGGCATCTGTGGTCACACATTCGGACACACATGACAGTGCTGGGAATGATACACCTGCCATATGATGAGATGTTTGATAGACATGCAGCGGTATTGTCCGCATTATGTGTACCAACGCTATGTCTGGCAATTGTGCTGCTATATGCACACGGGTGGATGTAGGTGTTACAGGTATCATGTGACATACAGTTGGCAACACCTGACCGCTGTGTATGAGTTATGTCAGCACCGTCACGTAACAGTGACATAGCGTACTGTTTGCACATGGCATGGTAGGATGGCATGTGACACAACTCTGTGCCACCCCCTGCACACATACATCTACACAGGTGGATCACCACTTTATGTACACACATCCCTCCATACGTTTTGTTTGTATGTCACCGTATACAGGTGTCAATGATAGGGCTGCATTGCAACTGCATGTTGTAGGTAGGTGCAACTATGTTACGGACATCGGCCAGTACAGATGTCACATGTGTCTCCTGTTGCCATGTTTGTATGCATTGTTATTGTTGGAACATGTGTGTTGACATACATAACACATGGACTGTGGTATGATATAATGGGTGTCACAGGCGACCAGTACAAGGGTATGTGTCCTGGTCAACATTGCTACCCCCTGTACTGTGAGCATTCAACAGACATGGACACACCTTCCATTTGTGTGATAGCATTGCTTAGGCCACTGTTCTGCATGGGGTACATCAAAGGCTATGCTATGTACGTATGTGTTGTGTGTGCAGTCCATACACACATCCACAAAATCACATGTATGACATATCCAGACATGTGTTAATTGGTGTACAGTAACAGTCATGTGTCACAGCTGTGTAAGGGCCGTGGTATGTCTTGAGCTGACCTGTTCATGTATACTGGTATCGTTGCAATGCATAACACCTGTTGGAAGCCTGTCAGTACATGTGTACTCTGCACAGTTGGTGTACACCTCTGTACAGCCCACTGGTCATGTGTCACATGGTGTTGTTGTACTGTAAGGCTGTGTATCACTGCACCGACGACATGGTGATGTCTTGACAACTACAGTGTACACTGCAGTGTGTACGTCTGTGACCTGCACCTGTGACAGCTGTGATGGCAACTGAGTGTGTACAGGTCACTGCATGTGTGTGACCGCTCTGTGCGTGAGGACAGTTATACCTTACTGTGCCATTCCGTGTGTGCACTCCATCTGCATGCAAGACGGCACTTTGCAACTGCTACATGTGTGAGCATGCCCAGTACGCTGTTGTGTAGATGGACACACAGTACAGTCCAAGTATGCTGTTGTGTAGATGGACACACGGTACAGTCCAAACTGAGACCTTCCGTGTTTACACTCCATCTGCATGCAAGACAGCCCTTTGCAACAGCTAAGTGTGTGAGCATGCCCAGTACACCGTTGTGTAGATTGACACACAGTACAGTCCGAATGGACGTGTATTACCAGGTGTGTGGCCATGGCTGGTGACACCTTGTGTCTGTATTGTCCCTCTGTGCATGGGCATGGCTGTTGACATCCTGTATTGCCATGGTGGTCATCCAGACAACAGATTTCCATATTCAACGTCAGGATGGATGCCTACCGAGTACACACTGGGCGACTATCTTGAAGGGTGTACTGTCTGTGGTGCATACCGTGTCTATGTATTGTTGTTGTAGTGCTCCGTACATCTATAATTGCCCCGATTACACCACTGCCATGTGTTTGTGTATGTCTACAGTGGGACAGTAATATGTCTGAACGTACACTCTCTATACAATCCCTGCCGGCATCCTGGCCTTTGCCGATGATGACACGTGCCTAGAAGAATGGCTCTGGAACTGCTGTGTTTAGTAATCTGGGTAGTGCATTCTGTAAATGTGTCATGCTGTAGTGTGATAGGGTAGTTAGGTGTATGTTCAACTCCCAGCCCTGGCAAGTGTGTGTGTGTGTGTGTGTGTGTGTGTGTGTGTGTGTGTGTGTGTGTGTGTGTGTGCATGCTCTCATCCGGCTGTGGACTCATGTTATGCTTTTAGTCTCCTCACACCACAGATATATCCTGCTGACGTCTTTGCCTTTGCGGATGTCAACACACGCCTAGAAGAATGCCTCTTGGACCGCTGTGTTTAGTAATCTTGGTAGCGCGTTCTGTTAATGCGTCATGCTGTAGTGTGATAGGGTAGTTAGGTGTATGTTCGAGTCCCAGCCCTGCCAAGTGTGTGTGTGTGTGTGTGTGTGTGTGTGTGTGTGTGTGTGTGCGCATGCTCTTGTCTGGCCGAGGACTCAAGTTATGCTTTTAGACACCTCACACCACAGATGTATCCTGCCGACATCTTTGCCTTTGCGGATGTTGACACGCGCCTAGAAGAATGCCTCTGGTACCGCTGTGTTTAGTAATCTTGGTAGCGTGTTCTGTTAATGCGTCGTGCTGTAGTGTGATAGGATAGTTAGGTGTATGTTCGACTCCCAGCCCTGACAAGTGTGTGTGTGTGTGTGTGTGTGTGTGTGTGCGCGCATGCTCTCATCTGGCTGGGGACTCAAGTTATGCTTTTAGATGCCTCACACCACAGATATATCCTGCCGACATCTTTGCCTTTGCGGATGTCGACACATGCCTAGAAGAATGCCTCTGGGACCGCTGTGTTTAGTAATCTCGGTAGCGCGTTCTGTTAATGCGTCATGCTGTAGTGTGATAGGGTAGTTAGGTGTATGTTCGACTCCTAGCCCTGCCAAGTGTGTGCGTGTGTGTGTGTGTGTATGCTCTCGTCTGGCTGGGGACTCAAGTTATGCTTTTAGATGCCTCACACCACAGATATATCCTGCTGACATCTTTGCAGATGTTGACACGTGCATAGAAAAATGCCTCTGGGACCGCTGTGTTTAGTAATCTCGGTATCGTGTTCTGTTAATGCGTCATGCTGTAGTGTGATAGGATAGTTAGGTGTATGTTTGACTCCCAGCCCTGCCAAGTGTGTGTGTGTGTGTGTGTGTGTGTGTGTGTGTGTGTGTGTGTGTGTGTGCGCGCGCGCGCATGCTCTCGTCCGGCTGGGTACTCAAGTTATGCTTTTAGACGCCTCACACCACAGATATATCCTGCCGACGTCTTTGCCTTTGCGGATGTTGACACGTGCCTAGAAGAATGCCTTTGGGACCGCTGTGTTTAGTAATCTCGGTAGCGCATTCTGTTAATGCGTCATGCTGTAGTGTGATAGGGTAGTTAGGTGTATGTTTGACTCCCAGCCCTGCCAAGTGTGTGTGTGTGTGTGTGTGTGTGTGTGTGTGTGTGTGTGTGTGTGGGTGTGTGTGTGTGTGCATGCTTTCGTCCGGCTGTGGACTCAAGTTATGCTTTTAGATTTCTCACACCACAGATATATCCTGCCGACGTCTTTGCCTTTACGGATGTCAACACTCACCTAGAAAAATGCCTCTGGGACTGCTGTGTTTAGTAATCTCGGTAGCGCGTTCTGTTAATGCGTCATGCTGTAGTGTGATATGGTAGTTAGGTGTATGTTCAACTCCCAGCCCTGCCAAGTGTGTGTGTGTTTCCAGCTGCATGACAACAGTACATTGCTTCTACAGTATTCACTCACCATAACATCCGTACAGCGTCTTTGCCTTTGATGCTGCTGTCTGCAGGCTAGACATATGCCTGTGTGAATGCTGTGATCTACAAATCACGGTTGTGCGTTCTGTAACTGCGTAATGCTGTTGTGTGGTACAATGGTTACATTTGTGTTCTGCTTCCAACCCTGCCACGTGTGTTTGTGTGTGTGTGTGTGTGTGTGTGTGTGTGTGTGTGTGTGTATGTCTGTAGTTATCTATATATATATATATATATATATATATATATATATATATATATATATATATATATATATATATATGTATGTTGAGATTAACACTCTTGAATGTGCTGCATTATCTGTATGTGATCACCTTGGATGTATGTACATGTGCTATGGCTCTGTGATAGTGCACATACTGTGTGCTGTAGTGATGGTGGGTTATACTTGTGTACTGACCGGTTAATGTGTTGCTGGGTATTACAAGGGGCATTGGAAACAATGTTAGTACAGCACCTATGCATGGTTGTATGCACATCTCAGTGACAGTCAGCAGTGATTATCACTTTGCAGGGGGAGTATGGCTCATATCCGTATGTTGTAACTGACAATTCTATGCAAGTTAGGTTAACATTACTGACTCACGTTTATCCACAGGTTGTGGTACAGATCCCAGGACTGTATGTGTATACAGTGACAGGTGCAGAACTGGGTCAGTGTTGGATGCATGGAGGGGTGTCCATAGCTAGTAATGATGATCTATGCAGCCTGGCAGGTACAGTCTGTGACTGTCCCACAACCTCCTTTATATGGCTGACACCTGCTGTACTTGTGTATATGCAGATACACACACGTACCACAAACAGCTCGCGCTATCACATACACAATCCCATTGCATCACCATTGGGCCATGCAAAAACTGTTATCCCTCACACACACACACACACACACACACACACACACACACACACACACACACACACACACACACACACACACGCACACACACACACACGTATGTGTAAACTGGATGGCTCAATGACATCTCTGGAATTGTAACACCACACCATTTGCATATGATGTCACCTGTGCCACCACCTGTGATGTGTAACATTGATGCAAGATCAGACTAACCTGGTGCTGATGCACACGGTGGCTTTATTCCACTGTATTGATGTTAGACTGCTGTTAACACAAACCAAACTGAGATACTTCCAGGTGTATATCAGCTGGCATGATGCATTGCAGCTGTGACCATCAATTTTATTTTATTTTATTTATTTTATTTTACATTTGTTAACCGGGCTAGTCTAGCTGGATATATGTCCATTTTCAGTAGAGGCCCGAGGAGAAAAGCTCCACTCATACTATATTTCAATGGGACAAATTACAGAGTACATAATTAAGTACAAAGTGAATTATCATTTAGTAACATGAATAAACAAAAAATAAATATACATGAAGTATGTAAGGAACATACTATAAAAAAAAAAAAATTGTTGTTCAGTAAAAAGCATTACAAAAATTGTTGTTCAGTATAAACATTATGAAAAATTAGGATTAGCAAGAAGGTTTCAAAAGAAATAAGAAGAAGAGAAGTAAAACAGGAGATAAGAAGGGAATAAAAAGGAGGAAGAGGGAAAGAAGAAATAGTCTGGAGAGGAGAAGGGTAAGAATGTGTATTAGAGGACAGGAGAGAGAAAGGAGGAGTAGGTTAGAGCATGAGAGGATAGTAACAGGGCAATAAGAAGTAGGAGTAAGTATATTTACTAAGTAAAGTGCAGAGTTCTAGTGGTGGAGGCGAAAGAAGAAATTAGTCAGGACTCCAACAGGAACAGAGCCAGTGATTTTGGAAATACAGTTTGATTTTTTGTTTGAACAGAGGTAAGGAGGAGGTTAGAGTGATATCAGTGGGTAGCTGATTCCATATCCTTCCTATAGTGTTAGTGAAAAGAGAGTCACCAGCTAGGTTATAGGACTTTACTGATTTAGTCATGAGTTTGGAAGAAGATCGAAGGGAGGTAAGATTATTGTAAGGGATTAAGAGTTGAGAAAGTATAGGGTGTTATAAGGTTGATAGAGTATCTTGTGAGCAATGGTAAGTTGTGAGATCAAAAGACAGTTTTGTAGCTCAAGCCAGCCTAGGAGTTTTAGGTTGTGACAGTGGTGTGTTTTGAAAGGGTTGCTGGTGGCAAATCGGGCAATGCTATTGTAACAAGTTGCTAGTTTATTTAGGTTGGCCTTCTTAAGGTTAGTGAAGATTGGTGAGGCGTAGAAGAGAGTAGATATAAGATGGGAGTGGGCAATAGTAGCTCTGGTAGACGGTGTGAGAAATGGTTTGATACGGTATAATGATCCTATTTTTTTATTAACAGTTTTGATGGTGTTATTGATGTGTTGATCAAAAGTCAGATTGTTGTCGATGGTAATTCCTAGCAGTTTAGTTGTTGTGTCAGGAGAAATAACAGTAGTGTCATTAGACAAAATGTTGAAGTTTAATGGGGAGGCTCGAGTGGTAGGAGTGAAAAGGAGAAGTTTTGTTTTTTTAGCATTAAGGAGGAGGTATCGTCTAGTAAACCAAGTTTCTACAGTGTTAAAGGTAGTTTGAGTTAGAGACAGTAGTTCTGTGGGGGTGGATGCTGAGCAAATGATTGTTGAGCCGTCAGCATATTGGATGCAGGTAGCTTGAGGGATGACAGTGTTGAGATCGTTTATGTATAGGGAGAAGAGAAGTGGACCTAGGATAGAGCCCTAGCATAGTTTACAGCACTGTTAATTCTGATGTTGTATCCTCCATCCATGTGCCATTTTACTGATGTGTGTAGTATTGGCAGTATGTGTGAGTGTGCAGTATGTGTGCGATGTGTGTAGTACACATGTATACATAATTACAAACACGTACACTGGCATACACAACATTACATGGGCTTCACCATTCGTACAGTAGCCTACTCATTCTTCAACATGCGCACACAGGCTGACACGCGCGCACACATGCGTACTTGGGCTTACTGGCACGCACGGGCGCAGACACACTGTGGGCAGGTTTTCAGGTAACATCGCTGGTATCCATGGCATACACCGTCAGTCTCCTGACTTATCTAGGATACCTCAGAACACGTCTCTTCCACTGAGTACTGACAGCAAACATGTGACACTGCTCTGGTAAGAGTACAGTGTTTTATACATACACACTGATTTTGTCACCTACCTTGTACTCTACTCGTCCCCTTATCCCACACTACACTGTAGAGGCTTAGGCCCATATGGTATGACATGTTGTGCTTCACTATCCTCAGCCTCACTTGCATCAGATCGCCTACAAATGCTTCGTTACATCTCAGGCAGAGCGCTTCCACACATGACAACCAGTATGCAGTAGCCATGTTGTCTCCAGCTTGCCATTCATCTGCATAGCATACTAACATCTAACTAAATCTACATTTTTATTGTATATTATACATATTTGACTTGTTTTGAAGTGCAGAGCGTTCCCGTGCCGCTGCGCTACGCTTCCACACTGGAGATCGGGGGAGGGCAACTACAGTTTTATTGATATCCAATGGACAATAATGCCACTGGCCTTAGATCTGGATACTGGCATGCTTCTTCCACTGTGTTCATACCGTATTTGCAGCTGTTATTGCTCCGTTTAGCAATATGCAGAATGTTAGTCGCCTATCATCCGGGTACATTTCTGCATATAACACTGCTCTTGCACGGACAGCTGACCGTTTCATGTATCACATATTTGCATAGCTTTCAGATACAGCTGGGGTATGTTGCAAATGCCAACATTGTCTGTGCAACGTTCATGTTACGGGCGGTCTTACACGCCCCTACAGGAGTTTGCTGAATAGCTTGGCAGACATCTTTCCTTGCTGTACTCTCACTGTACTCGTACATGCCAGAGGCTTCGTGTATCATGGCCTAGGCTTTGCTGTGTGCTATGTCTATTTGTGGTGTGTGCATGGCTGTGGGTATGTCCCACTGCCATCATTTGTACAGGTGACAGCCCTATGGGTACTTCATGTAGACTGCTGTGTCATTTGACATGTCAGCACATACCTGCGGCCAGTACTGAACTTCCTACTGCAGCGCTTTTCATACCTTCTGAGTTATGTTGCAGTCGACAATGCTGTTTCCTCAGACATGTATCTGTTTCTGATCATACCTCTCCTAGAGCAACAATGTGGACAAAGCCTAAAATGATGGTGGGACATATAGGGGCGGATTTTAAATATTGCTCTTACAAACGTAGATAGTTGACGGAATAATCGGTTTTGCAGTAATATGACTTTTCTGAGGATTTGGAGTCTTAAACTTAACTGTTTGTTATTATTGAATGACATCAGTTTTCGGGTATTTGCCAGAAAGGTACAGATTTGAAGATGAACACACCAAACATATGGGGCATAACCCTGCACATTCTGCGTAAATCTGAACAGTTGCGAAGTATGTTTCTGATACAGGATATCAATTTTCTTACACCAATACGCACAAAGTATGGAGGCATCACAGGACAGATGCCATTACCTTTATATTGCAGGACACACCCACCCAGAGGGTTGTATTCCTCACAGAGGCCAACAGGTGCGTATCCGCACTACTTATTCTATCATGTACCTTATGTGTACGCCGGTATTTGCGCTTTACGTAAGTGGCAGCGCTCACGTATGAGTATGGGGGACTGGACACTGTATCGGTGACACTGCATGACACCCTGAGGGACACCTGTCTTTTGAGTCTATTACCTTTCACATTGACTTTCACAGGGCATACGTTGTCATTAACATATGTCGAGGTACATGCTTTAGACTTGTTCATGTTTTGTCATTTGTCCTGACGTCTTTCTTCTCACCTGTCCACCTAGTATCACTAGTTCTGTTCCTTTATTTAGGACAGGTTACCTTAATACCTCTCACCTGTACACATTTTGGGTAAACGACCTGAGGTTTGACCTATGATCTTGTTACATTTGTCATAATATTGTGCATTTCTGGTAAATTACTGGCAAGGCATTACGGACTGTGCGGTTAGATGAGAATGACTGACATTTCTATGTCATGAGTAGTAACCCTCATAACATTCATATTCCTGACTACGCCAGTATTCTATCAACGTTCTGACTTTGTCTGGGGTATATCTAATATAGTCCCTATTTGTATTTCATGTCCTATGCCTTAGTGCAGCTGTCTTATTCTGACAGTTTGGCAGGTATGGTTACCATCTTGGTCGTACGCTTGTCCATCCATGATAATCGCCTACATGACACTGATATAGGTCCCTGCATATTCCCACAATGGTTTACACAATATCCAGTAGATGGTTTGACCCGTTATTGAGAATATAGGCGTGTGCTATACCCACATCACTCCCACGGGGCGGACCTAATAAATCTGTGCCAACCAACACCTAGGCCCATTTCTGCATACCCATGATTCCCATACCTGACACCCCTCCACAGTACCCATTACACATGTTTAATGTGAGTGGTACTAAAGTGTGGAGACACTTATCAGCACTCCCCACTCTCCCGATATCAGGTCATACGTCATACATTCTATCGACACATGTGTTATTACCCTTGCACCTGCTACTGTTGCATGTACAGCTATATCGTATTTGTTGTGATCACTTCTTTTGCGTCAATGACGGTTGACACCACATATGGATCAATTTTTGGGGTCCTGCAATGGACACCTATATTCATGTTTAAAGTGTAGAACTTGCCGGCCTGTCACACTGGTACTTTCTGGCCAATGGTTTGGAAAGCAGCGGTTTATTCACCTTTCGTGCATGTCTGTTTGTCTACCCATAATAGCTATACCGTGGCCTATTTATGTACATGTGTTATATTTACAGGACATATGTTTGTTGTGTATACATATCTACATGTACATTCCTTATTTCATAACTTGCTTTGGTTTACGTCTGTGGATTATGTGTATACACATATATCTATATCCATACCATACCTTTCAACTGTACAGATTGTCGCAGAATGTACAGCTGGTTGCCTGTTATCTTCGATGTGTTTTTCATAACCTTGTGTCTATCTGGCAATTTAGTGGCATTTCATTAAAGACTTACATTGGGAAATACTGGCAAGCAGTTCAGGTTACGACTGCATACCCTTCAGAGAATCCATGCTACTGACACACCTGTTATTCTATCCACTTTCTATGTTTGTTCTGGCACATATCTGGGGATTGTCCCTATTTGTACCAGTAGTTTGCATGCCTTTGTCCGGTTTCATACTTTACGAGGTTAACAGGTTTGAGCCATGTATATATAACATGGAGGTAACAGCATTCATTTGCTATGCTGTGAGTGGATCACACACGCGCAGGCGCACTTGCATATACATGTTGTGGGTTACATATGTTTAATAGATATGTGTGCTTACGCGGCCTTTCATACTTCTGACCGTAACACTTACATATCTGTAGTCCGGTTTACGGACTGATGTGAAACACACGGTTCACCTTTACATATTTAACTATGTGTACAGCACGAACGCATGCATTACACTTTAAAGGGATATGTGCAGTGGTCGTAGGTCAACCGGGACTGCATACATGTTGGACAGATGCCGGAAACAGTATTCTGTTGCTGTTCTGCCTCATTGATATGCATACCCATAGTACTTAGCTACATCAACATACTCCTCACCACTTCACTTACAACACAGGCATCCATTCTCCTGCTGGGAAAAATGCGGTACTACATATTACACATTCCCTATTGCCTACTGCTGTGGACCCCAGCTGCATTGTTAATCACTCCAAGGATATGCAGAACACCAGGGCATATAGTCGTATCACATACAGGTCTCTGATTGTCAGGGTGTTCATGTAGTGATCTGGGTATAGGCTTGTCCGCCTGGTGAATGGAACTTCCCTGGCCGAGTTCAAATGTCAGACGAAGCATATGGACAGGGAGTTTCTCCCTATTATGAACATTTTACCTGTATTTATAGACACAGGTGTTTGGGCACCTGTCAGGAGCTTATTCTGTTGGCACTACATATTATGGGTGGGGTTGTTACGGTCCATGCTCCATGGTGAGGGGGGGGGTTTCCATTCACATTTGACTATTACCTGTATTCATTCATATGGGGATTATTATCTTGGACATGATGTGACTACAGGTATGCAGTTGTACATTACACAAATGTGAAGGGTTGTTACTGTAAATATGTACGAACCATACCTCTCAACCTCTTAGAGCAACAAATCTGTGCAAACCCTACATGATGGGGAGAGTAAGAGGGACACATTTTAACTATTGTTCTTACAAGCTTAGAAAGTTGATAGAATACTAGGTTTTGCATTATCATGACTCTTCTTCGGGATGTGGAGTGTTATACTTAATCCTCATTATTTTGTGACGTCAATCCACACCTATTTACCGGACAGACGCAAATTGTGGGAGGCACACAACAACAATATGAGCCAACACACTCTGGTCATTCTGCGAATATCTGGACAGTTGAGTGGTATGGTACGAACCTCTGTAATACGGTGTTGTGTTCTGGCACAGCAGTAGCTCGGCATTAAAGACAGAAGTTGCAATGTGCTGGCAGACAGTTGAGTTTCAGACTTCATACTCCAGACATTAATGCCATTGTGCAAACTGTTATTCTATAATATTTTTATGTTTGTCCATCCACATGGATATATTCCTGCTTGCACCTGATATACATTCTAGGGATCTCACTCCTCGGAGCTCTCCATACTCCTGCTCCTCTCAATCCTCCAGCTTTACCAGACTTAGCTGACACTCACTTGACTCCAAGTATGTCATTGTTGTAAATATCTGTATTACCACTACAAAAATCTGGATTTGCACTGTCTTATTATGCACATTTTATGTATGTGTATTTCCTGACTGTATGAATTTTACTCTTGTATTTTACCTTTAACATTATGTAGCCTTTATTTCCTTGTATTGCTTGTGGAGCTTTTCTCCCAGGCCACCACTGTAACTGGGCACTTCTTGGCCCAGTGGACTTCCCGGGTACTCAAACTGCACATAAATTAATAAATTCTAACAGCTATCTTTGCAAATTGTACCTGCTTTTGGACCTTTCTCTCACTTGTATTCACAGCTCTGTACAGATATCTAGCTCACACAGGTTGTCAGTTATGGTCGGTCACGCCTGCACACAGTAAGTATCCCTCACACTTCATCAGGGTTATCCTGTTCATGTCGGGTGTCTTCCTCACCCTTCTGCCGTTTGCCACTATGCGAATGTGTGCAATATATTCTCCCGCCTATTTGTGTCGGGACACGTGCGTCACGGGAAGGTGTTTTATCCTGGGTACTAGGTTATGCATGACCACTCAGGTCTGGACAGTGTCTTGGACCTATACTTCACGTTCTGACTTGTGTCCAGATATCTACAGGATTGGACATCTTGTCGTCATACCCATTCTACTATTTACACAGGTTACTTATCCCGTAAGGGATATTCCAAAAATTGTACCAGTCCAAAACAAAACCGATATAGAAAAGTATTTTGGCTGTATGGAAATGTGCAGGGGGTTTAACATGCAGGGAATACATGGTTTGCCATCCTGACACTGCCTAGGGTGACAATACCTACTACATATGCGTAGGGGTCACTATGTGTAGCTGTGTCTGCAACGAACCAGTAGGCCAAGTACGGCTGGATTTGGTGGACGTTCTGTTACGGGGGTGGGCTGTGTGATGTGGAAGGTATGCTGGGTAGGCCATTATGCAGCCAGGTGTGTTGCATTTGTTATGGCCAGTTCCATCAGGACCAACCTGTGGGTATGTGATGGTGACAAATCTATACATTTGTATCACACATTTCCATATTGATATGTTTGTGGGATTGTGTTCTACACTATGGCCTATCTGCTTGTCTTGCAGCTGTTTCTCCATGTGTTTGTGGTTCTGTCCACTTCACCTGCTGCCCCCTCCTACACCTCTAGTTCACCTTTTCTGCATACGACACAGTATCGCCGTTGCGGATTTTACCATTACCCATCCACCCCTCACACACAAATTCCTCACACCCGATACCTCACTACTTTGGTTGTTGGCCCATGACACGGCCAGAGTAGCACATTGACTACCCTACAGGTGTCGGGTACCTTTATGGTTGTGTGGACTACCCTGCCATGTTTGCTTTCCACGTGCTATACCTCACACACATAGGTACACGCCCATACTTCACTTTCATTACTTGGTTGGTATACCCGGGTACTACCCGTTCGACTGTGTCACATACCAGCTCAGCTTCTACCGCTGAACTCTGGGTTTTGCAGACCTGTTGTACTCATTGGTAGGATGGCACCTTTTCCTATGACCATGCTATGCCTTCCATAAGCTTTAGTCTTGTAGCATTTCGGTGGCTTATTCTGTTTCTTATGACATTTATGTAATATACGTGCAGAGAACTACTGTTTAATGCAACTATTACATGATGTCTGAGAGATAATTATGTCCTATAATCTCTGGACGTTTGCCATGTTTACAAGTTTGTGTCAGGACACATCTGCCCACAGAGGTACTGTCACTCGCATAGTGGGACAGGTGGTATTCTTAGTCGACGGTACGGATCATACTGTTCCTTTCGGCCTACCTGTGTCCTTATTGTTGTAGCTTTTTCTATGCTCCTGTTTTGTTTACATGCGTATTCTTTTCCCTATCACATTTGTTATGTGGAATACGGACATACCTTTTGTATGTGACTATTACATCCCTTGTGGGATATGATTCGGACATACGGTCACTACATATATCTGCATTTCTCCTCGTGTATTTTGTTATGGACACATCTGCACAGCTATATACCCTCCCTCACATTATGGGTCAGCTGGTGACCATCTCCATTGTGCTGGACGTACCTCCTGGCGGCGCTCTAACATATGATACATTTTACTTCCACATGGTATAGCTATCAACACTACGTTAGACTACGGGCACACGGTTTTCCTGTCATTTGTTCAAGGGTAGGGACCCGTTATGTACTTCTGTGCATTTGTGTTTGCTTCTTCATTTTCTGTTCGCAGGGACTATCTTGCATGCCTTGTATACGTTTCAGTCTCCATGGACACTGATAGGTGCGATTACTATTGCAGGCGGAATATAATATTCAGCAGTTTAGGTTGCTCATCGACAGCCGACTGACATGCCTCCCTGCGCAACTTCGATACACCCCATGCACTCACGCACATTTCCCATGCACGTGGCTGTGGTGGATGCGCGCCTTCATTAATATGCATATGGCGCTACTACTCCATATATACACCGCACGGCTGGCACAAGCCTTACGCCGGCCTTGCGCCGAGCTTCATGAATCCGGGGGTATGTCTGTTTGGAGGAACGTGTAAACTGGTGGCACAGGTACTTTTAGTGTGACCAAAGTAATTAATATTTCAGCTTTATCAAAGTGTGGGATTGTGTCCTGCATGTGGTAAGTTGTTGATTGTTTCATTGTAGGATGGCTACCCCACCTGCATGTCTATTTATATGATTATTTCAAATTATATTATAGCATGGAGAGGGGATTTCCTCATTTACTGAAAGCTAGTTTAAACCATGTATCGGATTTATTTATTTGTATTTGCCTTCTGGAGTAGTTTTTTCCAATTTACAGCAAAACAATTCTTTGAATTTGCAGGGGTTCTGTGTCTGATGAGCCTTTGTGGCTAGTTTTACTTTTGCAATTAATAGAAAACAGCAACAGAAGAGATTCATGTCTTTCACTCCATCTCATATCACTGCTTTTGCAGTGCATTAGAACATCAGAAGAAAATGGATTGCTGAAAACCTCCGTAGTGTCCTACAATGTTGCTTAAGTTGGTTTTTATGAGGTAAGTTTTGCAGTCTGCAGATCAACGGTCAAAGGGGGTTGCTCATAGCTGTCTAAGCCTGCTTGTATTCTAGACCTCCTGGGGCTTTCTGAAGAGGCACCTGCTGATCTAGAACCACGTTGAAGGGTAAGAGTTTCTAATTAACCTGCCTACGGTAACCAGCAGGGATATTTTGGCTGTGTAACTACTGGGGAGTTGGTAGCAAAGGGCATCTCTTATTTGTTTCTACAGGCTGGGAAACATATATCTAACAGTAGTGGGGAGGTACCTTCAGACTATGGGCCTGGGGACAGTCTAACTATCAAGACATTTAAAAAATAATTCATTCATAAATGAAGGTAAGACACTGAAAAGAGTGGTGTACTTACTGACTGATGTTATGTAATTTCTTGTGACCTAATTTGTTATTCTGCAAACACTGTATTATTATCATGTTTTTATTGTGACCATTTACTTGGAGCATTTCTCCTTGGGCAGCCACTGAAAAGAGACAAAAGGCCAGGCTTTTCTGATTTACAAAATACAATAAAATACAATAAATAAGCACCTTTTGTTCTGGTTGTGCCCTCATTCACATCTCACATCTGCATTGCAAACTACAAGGCAAAAAAAATTAAGCTTTTTGTTCTTTTGTGCCATTGACTGGCTAAAATCTTCTCTGTCAGGCTGACATTTCCAAAGGCCAGTAAATGAGCACAAAGTGTGAAGCATGTCCCATGTTTTAGATGTGGCTCATCTATCATTACAAGTACTCAGGATGTTACACTGCTTTGTACCACAAACTCTGATTATTTAATGCCTTAGAAAAGTTCTGCAGTAAGTTCAGACAAAAGTATTACCTTTACCTGCAACATCCATAAAAGTGTACCCTAAGAAAATGATGGAATTATACGTTAGCAGCACTATAATGTCAGCACAGGGAGGCAACAGCGGTACAAACCATTGCAGTCAGTGGGACTGTATTTTTGCACTGTTTTTGTCATATGCTTGCCAAGCATCAAATCTCTAAGGGGCTATTATCCAGTCAGCCATGAGAATGCTTTGTGCAGTTACCAGCATGACAGAATTTTTCATTTATAAACCTACCCCCATGGTGCTGAGAGCACTTACGTCATGGAGAGGGTCACCTACACATCCACAGTCTGTGCATGTCTGCTCCCTTCACGCACAGACAGTGGGTACCATTACCGGCTAGGATGGCCACACCCACATCTTCCAAACCTGATCCCTCACACACTGCATGACATGCTTCTGATGTCCACAGGGGTCTCTCATATTGGAGATGTGGTGCAAGCCAGGCAAGAACCACTATCTCTCTCTTCTCAACATGGGCATGCCTCTACTCCCTGCCTGCACTGTCAACTCCCTCCCCCGAGCTGCTAGTTGAACTTGGGGTGCCTCTGTTGTAGTCAGGGCTTTATCTCTCTTTAGGCCACTGGCATAGGCTTATAGGACTGCATTTTACATCTAATTATCTGGATAATCAATGACATTCATTTAACAGCTGCCTTGTTATTATATACCCTTGATCAATGGCAGAATTAAATATAATGGCTGTAACACCAAACTTATTTATTTATTAACATAGTAAATCCTCTAGGAACAAGTGACTCTTTTCAGAGGTGGCCCAGAACCACTATGGAATAAAGCTCATTAGTAGCTTGTAAGTTTAATAATCTGTGATAAACTTCCAGAAATTAACTCTCACATGGGGAATAATGTCAGTACCTTGAGAACAGAGACAAGGTAGAAGGGGTTGCCAGATTTGAACCTGCGAGACAAACTGTTTTTGGACTTCTGTTCTAGCCATGGACTTTCCACAATAAACACAATGTCTGGTAATAAGTGCTCTTGGTACTAGGGAAATGTGGGCCTCAGATAAATGTCTATCACTACAGTCAAGAAATCAATATTGTGGTTATATATGTTGGACACTCGTGTCAAAATAGATGCTGAGCTGTCAAGTAATCACTTGGTGGTGAGAACTGTAAGACAGCATGGACAGTGGCTGTTAAACCTGCAGACTCTGATTTGTAACAAGGGTGTGCTAGGAATGTCTAGTTGATGTCTCTCTGCAAAATGAGTTCAGGTCCCACTCCTTTATTATTGATTTTTCATAATTTATTAAATATGTATACACTCCCCCTTGCTCAAGCTCCTTTATATCACATTCCTGTCCAAGACTTATATTTTCTTGGTGCTGTAGCTTTCCTGCTTTAAATGTTGCTTTTGCACATTTATCAAGACCAGATAATGTTCTTATATCATCTGAGAAAGTTTTAACCACTTGCAGTTGTGCTTTTATCTCCCCTTCTGATGAACTATACAGTTTTATGTCATCCACAAGAAGAAGAAGAGAAGTCATTACACTTTGTTGTTGTCTTGGAGCCCAATTGCAACCATAACCTAATCTGCTAAGTAGACAGCTTAATGAGTTAAGGGAAGACAAAACAATAGTGGTGATAAAGAATCACCCTGGAATAGCCCCTTAGAATATTCATCACCTGTATAATAATTTTCCCTTTGTCATGACTTAATTTTAAAGTGGTTTGCCACTGTGTCACTATGATGTAACTGATCAATGTAGGATGTATCTTATACATCCGTAAGCACTCCTTTATCCATGAATGCGGGATGATGTCAAATGCATTTTTGTAATCTATCTATGCCATACTTAGGTTCTTCACCATTCACAATTCTCTATTATGTCTTTATTTAGCAACAGATGATCCTTTGTTCCATATGACATTCTTATGTTACCCTTTTGTTCTATTGCCATAATTGATTTTTTTTTTCAAAATGAGTACAAAAGCAGCAATTCCAGTATATAGTTTGTAGATTGTTGGAAGGCAAGTTATTGGCCTTTAGTTTTTAGGATGACTTACACATTCACTCTTAAGGAGGAGTATAATTTTTCCTGTTGTTACCAGGTTGGTATCAGTTCAGGATGAACATATAAGTAGTTCTTACTCAAGGCTAAATCCTCATGCAAAGATGCTAATACTTTTCGCCAGAAGTTAGGTACTGTGACTGGGCCTGTTAGGTACTGTGACTGGGCCTGTTAGGTACTGTGACTGGGCCTGAGATTTTCCAGTTAGGAACTTTCCTTTGTGTTCTTTCAACTTCTGTGGCTGTTACTTCATCCCATTTCATATCTTGTATGTTTGAACTTCTTTTTGTTTCTGTTACTTCTTCTAGCCATTCAGCATTGTTATGTTCCGCAGGGTCTTCATTAATATTTATTCAAAATGTGTCTATTTCAACTTCTTTTGGGTGGTGTTTCTATTCTATTCGCTTTATTTCCCATTTCTCTAGAAAACTTCTTTGAGTCACCAATGAATTGCTTATTCTGTACTTTTCCATTATGTTTTCGTACGTATCTTCTATGTTTTTCTGCCAGTGCTGATATCTTTGTTTATTTGCAATAGTGCATGATAGATCCTGCTCTGCTGTGATACGGCATGTAATTTTTATCACATCTATCTTTCTAAGTATTTTTGTTGATCTGTTCCCTCTTCTATATTCGACACTTCTTGTATTAATTGCTTTATAGTTTTCACTATTCAGTACTTCCATGATGGCATTTTATTCCTTCCTTTTTTTCCTTTATTGCGCTGCATTTTTGTGACAAGACTTTATGTGTTATTAATTTAGCTGCACAGTAATATATCCTATTTACTTCTGTTATATCACATGAATTTCTATTAATAGTCTTTATTACTATGTTTATCTGTTTTATCACACTTGTAACATTTTGAGTCTTATTTACTGTAATCTATTTCTTCCATTGATCTTAATTTGTCTATCAATCTCTTTTAAATCAAGCAACTCTTCCCTTTGATTTTTTCGTCTAAACTGAGGGTGCATTCTTTACTCTCTGTTCCCTGCAGACATTGTGCAGAAAGTTCCTGAACATCTTCCTATGAAATATTCTTTTCATCTACATTATTCGACATTCTTTGCTCTTTCATATGGGAACTCATTGGCCCACAACATTGACAGTGTCAGTTACCACTTTTTCCATCTTCTTCTCTTGCTGTACAACTTGAACTGAACTTTTTGCACTGGTTTCCTACTGAGGACGTCAGAGCATCTTCATGTGGCAAGTGATCTGATGCTTCCCACCGGTTTCTCCTTAATTTGAGGACTCCGTGTTCCATTAGGTTCATAGGTTTATAGATTCATAGGTAAGTACTAGGCTATCTGCCTTAGGACATCTATAAGCCTAGCCAGAATGTGTTGGCTTTCGCCGGCCCCTTAGATTAGTTCCCTGTGCCTTGGTCCAGCAGAGCCATTAGTTCCCTGTGCCTCTGTCCAGCAGATCCACTGCAGTGATCCCCGAGGTAAGTTTTCTGTTTCCCATCCACTCATCAAGGTTTCTCTTGAAGAGTGTTATTGAGGGGCTCTGCCTAATGTAGATTGAAATCCTGTTCCAAAGCATGGGGAGTCTCTGGGACAGGAATCTATCCCACTATGCTGTTATGTTACCTGAGTCGATTTTTTTTTACTCTAAATCGTTCACTTTTCAGGTAATCCATAACTTCATTTTCTGTTTCTTTAACTTCTCCACTTCTAATCCTCTTTTCTGCTTTCCCTTTGTTTTCTTATTTTTTGTATTGTGAAATTTTCCATATTCGGATGACTTTACCTGCATTTCTGTTCAAATATATTTGGTGCTGCTTTTTGTATTGATTAATTTTGCTTACTCCTTTGCATAAATATTGCACCACATTAAATTCCTTTTTCTTTCTCATGTTTATATGTTCCAGCTGATTCTCTTTAATTTGTAGACTCATTGCTTCATCATGCTGTGAAATAACCTGCATAGACATTCTACACTAAATCCTTCACTTAGCAGATAATCCATTACTTCAATTTCTGTTTGTTTAACTTCTTTAGTAATCTTCTTTTTTGCAGTCCTCTTTGTGATGTTATTTTTTGGTATTGTGAAACTTACCATATCCAACTGCCTTTGTCTGTATTTCTTTTCAAATATCTTTGGAGCTGCTTTTTGTACTGAAGAGTTTTGATTTCTCATTTGCATAAATATTATACCATATCAGATCTATTTTATTTCCCATGCCCATGTTTCTTTTTTATACCTTTTAAAAATCTCTGAGGTTTGTTATTTATATTTTTGCGTTTCCTCTATTGCTGTTTTTTCCAAGTGGGCCAACGTTTCTTTGTCTATGTAATGTTTTCACAGATTTGTTATATTAATGAACACAAATTTGCATTTGAAATTTTTGACAGTTTTTTCTTGGACAAGTATTTTCTTTCCTCTAATTTCTCTCTTAATTTTTTT
The DNA here is from genome assembly GCF_019279795.1 of Protopterus annectens. NCBI lineage: Eukaryota > Metazoa > Chordata > Ceratodontiformes > Protopteridae > Protopterus > Protopterus annectens. The sequence goes on along the minus strand of NC_056732.1, from coordinate 1,894,114,803 downwards.
GAATACCTTCTATATGGAAAACTGGGCTTCTTGCATAATAGTTACAATACATCATTTCTCACTTATCCTCAATTGTCCGCTCTGTCATCTTTATGGCCATCTTTTGGTGGGTCAGTTTTTTGTGTTTTTTTTGTGAACTACTACTTCCTTCTACAACAGGGTGGCAGTCCTTCCTCTAAGACTGGTCTAACCCCCATTGCAGGAATCTTTCCATGACTTGAGGATTCTACACTGCCATATTTTTCCAATCCTGGTACCAGTGGGCATACCAGGATTGGGCACTTTTTTTATCCTGTGATTTGTATACCCAGCTACCTCTTTTATTTTGTTACCCTACCCCTCTCCATGATATATGCTATATAATATACAGTGTATATATCTGTGTTGTCTTGGGGAGATTTTTGTGAAAAAATGATCCACCATGAGGATGAATTTAGTTACAGCAATACTACTCTCCTTTTCATGCTGATTCTATCATCTCTCCATTTCTGCATATTTCTCTTACTGCATTCTTAAATCATTTTAGCTGAATCCTAATGTTAAAGTTCATATTTCATAGTAATGCTGAATCCCAGTTGTTAGACTGTACTGTGTGTTTAACTGTTTTATATCATTTTTCTGCTTTAATTGTATTGTAACTCCTGGGCTACAGCTGAAATAAGTCCACATCAGATCATTGCACCTTCCCAATTAACATAAATAAATAAGTACATAAATAAATAAATAAATAATAGAATGATGGTCGCCCTAAAATCAGCTGTTAGACACTAACAGGGATGGAACTTGTCAGGTTAAGGAAAGAGGTATTCCATACAGGTAGTCACATCTCCAGATATGGCTGTTAGGTGCCAGAAAGTCAGGAAGGTAGCAGCTCTGACAGTGACCAACCTGAAGGTTCAGGTAAGGACTGGACTTTGGTGAGGCCATAGAGAATGATGTTCAGATGGTTTCAAAAGGTTCTAGCCAGCCATCATTTAAAGCAAGAGGGGAAGGTAGAAATTTGCCCTGACTCTTCTCAGAAAGAGTGAATAAATGTTGACTTTAACTGTGGAACATTGTAAAAGGTGAAAGGGTAGGTATAACAAACACCTGAATTGAATGGACATGCAGTCATTGGAGAAGGCAGTGCCAGAAAGTGATAATGGTGTTGCATCCATTGCTGTTGATGAGGTCACTGACACAATTAAACATTTCAGCTGCAGCATAACTGTGGGAGCTCCAGGTGGTCATGCTGAAAGTGCTGAATATTGTTGAGGTGTCATAGGTAACACACCTGTTCAATGGTACATGGAAGGCTAAGACAGTACTGCCACACTGCACACTGGCAAACTGGGGTAACATCCCAGTTTCTTTCAAGCTGATGGGGCAGGATGATGATGGAGCAGGATGGTATGTTCCAGTTATAGAGAGATCATCTTCTTCAGCTTCCCTGGGAAAACCTATATCAGGACACTAGGAAAAAGACTTTTGTCCAGTAGTAAAGCTTATGAGTCAGGAGAGTGTAGTTTCAGTTCTGTCCTGGCCATAGGAGCAGTAGGTATAGCTATATAGCAAGCAAGCATGAATTAAATGTAATAGAAAAATGTTCAGCTAATCTAAGAAATAAATCCACCAAACAGAGTAACTATGTTGTATCTCAATTTATTGACCAGTTTATGTCCTTAGCCTCTACAGCAAACCTAAGGGATTAGTAGTATCAGTAGTTCAGTAGGTATTATGAAGACTGGTAGAGATGGGTGAAGGCTGCCAGCCTAGCCAAATAGAATTTGATACATAATTTTGGCATTTGTAAATATAAATGTAAAATACAGGCTTGTTTCTTAAATGAAAGAAAACACTGTAAAATGTGAACTTCAGGATTGTAGCAACACTGCCATATGCTGTAAGGAAAACTAAGCCAAGCACTTTAAATGTTCTTTGAAATTAAAATTATGATTTGTATGTTTTTTGATCTCCAGAGCTCGGAGCCACTTGGTCTGGACTATCACATTCTTTCTATTGTTTTAACTTAAGGAATAATTACTAGAGTGTACATGTGAAATGTCTTTTATTGCTGTAATTTCCAGAGCAGGTGTTAGCTTGCTAAATAATGTAGCCTGTTGGCCTGGGAACTCCAGACTAAGTGTCAAAATGATGTAATGTGTATACTGGGAAAACATAAGTGTCAAAATGATGTAATCTGGGAGGGCCCAGCAGAAATGTGTTAGTGATTTTAAAAACTATTGTTCAGAGGGAGACTCTAAGCATTTTTGTTTTGATATCCAACTTATCAGCACTCTGCCTGTGTCTTAAGTAAGTTATCTTAGAAGTGTGCTTTCTTGTAGTAATAGCTAGGAAATTAGAAAAAAGTTAGACAAAGTGTTTTTCTGTTATGTCAAAACTGTACTACTGATTTATTTTACATTTCTGTGTGATCTCTGAACTCTTGAATAGCACTGTGGTGTAGTAGTATTGTCTTGTGTTTTAAGTATTTATTATTAAATATTTTTAAAAACCTTTTCCATATGGCTGGTTTGTGTAGAGATAAGTAACCTCTAGAGTACATTGCATGCTTATAAGTGATTCTGAACTAAGCCACTCTAATAAGCCTTAAGACTGATTAGCCACACTTACCAATTGGATAATAATTTTGCACAGTAATAATTGGACACCCTTTTAAGGGCCTTTGGGTAGCTGATAATTATTAGCTGGTGGTGGCAGTAATTACTACCATATAGTCTGGGCAAAGGGGCACACCTGGACAATCTGAGTTAGCCTTTCCCAGGAGTGTCTGTGAAGTTGTATAAATACTTATCTCAAAGTGTGTGTGTGTGTGTCAGCTACCTGGGCAGGGACACAAAGCACTGGTTGGACAGAGAGGATACTGGAGGTTAGCTTGCCAGCTAGGCTGAGATCTGAATCCTATAGTGCGCCAATGGGGAGTCTTATTGGGGACCTGGGGAGCAAGGGAGTGACCAGCCCCAGACTGACTGTGATCTCTGTGTGCACTTAAGGGAATTTGTACTTTACTGTGTGTATTTGTTATCCTTTCCTCTTATGTGAGACACCCTCTCTGGTGTAAGTGGTAAGGATTGAGGCTCATTGATTGTTAGGCCAGGGCACAGGCATCACAGGTATCATTCTCACATAATCAATTAGTAGCATCAGTAGTTCAGCATGTAGTGCCCTCTCATAATCGATTAGTAGTGTCAGTAGTTCAACAGGCAGCACTCTCACATTATTGATTTGTAGTATCAGTAGTTCAGCAGGAACCACTCTCATATAATCAATTAGTAGTATCAGTAGTTGAGCAGGTAGCACTCTCACATAATCGATTAGTAGTATCAGTAGTTCAGCAGGAACCACTCTCATATAATCAATTAGTAGTATCAGTAGTTCAGCAGGTAGCACTCTCACATAATCGATTATTAGTATCAGTTGTTCAGCAGGTAGCACCCTCACATAATTGATTAGTAGTATCAGTAGTTCAGCATGTAGCACTCTCACATAATTGATGAGTAGTTATCAGTAGTTCAGCAGGAAGCACTCTCACATAATCAGTTAGTAGTATCAGTAGTTCAACAGGTAGCACTCTCGCATGATTGATTAGCTGTATCAGTAGTTCAGCAGAAACCACTCTCACATAATCGAGTAGTAGTATCAGTAGTTCAGCAGGAAGCACTCTCACATAATCAATTAGTAGTTTCAGTGGTTCAGCAGGAAGCACTCTCACATGATCAATTAGTAGTATCAGTAGTTCAGTATGTAGCACCCTCACATAATTGATTAGTAGCATCAGTAGTTCAGCAGGTAGCACCCTCACATAATTGATTATTTCAGCAGGTAGCTCTCTCACATAATCAGTTAATAGTACCAGCAGTTTATCAGGAAGCACTCTCACATAATTGATTAGCATTATCAGTAGTTCTGCAGGTAGCACTCTCACATTATCAATTAGTAGTATCAGTAGTTCAGCAAGTAGCACTCTCACATAATCAATTAGTAGTATCAGGAGTTCACAGGTAGCACTCTCACATAATCGATTAGTAGTATCAGTAGTTGAGCAGATAGCACTCTCTCAAAATCAATTAGTAGTATCAATAGTAGTTCAGCAGGTAACACTGTCACTTAATTGTTTAGTAGGATCAGTAGTTCAGCAGGTAACACTGTCACATACTTAGTAGTATCAGTAGTTCAGCAGGTAACACTGTCATATAATTGTTTAGTAGTATCAGTAGTTCAGAAGGTAACACTGTCACATAATTGTTTAGTAGTATCAGTAGTTCAGCAGGTAACACTGTCACATACTTACTTAGTAGTATCAGTAGTTCAGCAGGTAACACTGTCACATAATTGTTTAGTAGTATCAGTAGTTCAGAAGGTAACACTGTCACATAATTGTTTAGTAGTATCAGTAGTTCAGCAGGTAGCACTCTCACATAATTGATAAGCCGTATCAGTAGTTGAGCAAATAGCACTCTCACATAATCGATTAGTAGTATCAGTAGTAAATCAGCAGGTAGCACTCTCACATACTCAGTAGTATCAGTAGTTCAGCAGGTAACACTGTCACATAATTGTTTAGTAGCATCAGTAGTTCAGCAGGTAACACTGTCACATAATTGTTTAGTAGTATCAGTAGTTCAGCAGGTAGCACTGTCACATAATTGTTTAGTAGTATCAGTAGTTCAGCAGGTAACAATGTCACATAATTGTTTAGTAGTATCAGTAGTTCAGCAGGTAACACTGTCACATAATTGTTTAGTAGTATCAGTAGTTCAGCAGGTAACACTGTCACATAATCATTTAGTAGTATCAGTAGTTCAGCAGGTAACACTGTCACATAATTGCTTAGTAGTATCAGTAGTTCAGCAGGTAACACTGTCACATAATCATTTAGTAGTATCAGTAGTTCAGCAGGTAACAGTCACATAATTGTTTAGTAGTATCAGTAGTTCAGCAGGTAACACTGTCACATAATTGTTTAGTAGTATCAGTAGTTCAGCAGGTAACACTGTCACATAATTGTTTAGTAGTATCAGTAGTTCAGCAGGTAACACTGTCACATAATTGTTTAGTAGTATCAGTAGTTCAGCAGGTAACACTGTCACATACACACTTAGTAGTATCAATAGTTCAGCAGGTAGCACTCTCACATACACAGTAGTATCAGTAGTTCAGCAGGTAACACTGTTACATAATCATTTAGTAGTATCAGTAGTTCAGCAGGTAACACTGTCACATAATCATTTAGTAGTATCAGTAGTTCAGCAGGTAACACTCTCACATAATTGTTTAGTAGTATCAGTAGTTCAGCACGTAACACTGTCACATAATCATTTAGTAGTATCAGTAGTTCAGCACGTAACACTGTCACATAATTGTTTAGTAGTATCAGTAGTTCAGCAGGTAACACTGTCACATAATTGTTTAGTAGTATCAGTAGTTCAGCAGGTAACACTGTCACATAATTGTTTAGTAGTATCAGTAGTTCAGCAGGTAACACTGTCACATAATTGTTTAGTAGTATCAGTAGTTCAGCAGGTAACACTGTCACATAATTGTTTAGTAGTATCAGTAGTTCAGCAGGTAACACTGTCACATACTCACTTAGTAGTATCAGTAGTTCAGCAGGTAGCACTCTCACATACTCAGTAGTAGCAGTAGTTCAGCAGGTAACACTGTCACATAATCATTTAGTAGTATCAGTAGTTCAGCAGGTAACACTGTCACATAATCATTTAGTAGTATCAGTAGTTCAGCAGGTAGCACTCTCACATACTCACTTAGTAGTATCAGTAGTAGATCAGCAGGTAGCACTCTCACATAATCGATTAGCAGTATCAGTAGTTGAGCAAATAGCACTCTCACATAACCGATTAGTAGTATCAGTAGTAGATCAGCAGGTAGCACTCTCACATATTCACTTAGTAGTATCAGTAGTTTAGCAGGTAACACTCTCACATAATTGATTAGTAGTATCAGTAGTTCAGCAGGTAACACTGTCACATAATCATTTAGTAGTATCAGTAGTTCAGCAGGTAGCACTCTCACATAATTGATTAGTAGTATCAGTAGTTCAGCAGGTAACACTGTCACATAATCATTTAGTAGTATCTGTAGTTCAGCAGGTAACACTGTCACTTAATTGTTTAGTAGTATCAGTAGTTAAGCAGGTAACACTGTCACATACTTACTTAGTAGTATCAGTAGTTCAGCAGGTAACACTGTCACATAATTGTTTAGTAGTATCAGTAGTTCAGAAGGTAACACTGTCACATAATTGTTTAGTAGTATCAGTAGTTCAGCAGGTAACACTGTCATATAATTGTTTAGTAGTATCAGTAGTTCAGAAGGTAACACTGTCACATAATTCTTTAGTAGTATCAGTAGTTCAGCAGGTAACACTGCCACATAGTTAGTAATATTGGTAGTTCAGCAGGTAGCACTCTCACATAATTGATAAGCAGTATCAGTAGTTGAGCAAATAGCACTCTCACATAATCGATTAGTAGTATCAGTAGTAAATCAGCAGGTAGCACTCTCACATACTCAGTAGTATCAGTAGTTCAGCAGGTAACACTGTCACATAATTGTTTAGTAGTATCAGTAGTTCAGCAGGTAACACTGTCACATACTTACTTAGTAGTATCAGTAGTTCAGCAGGTAACACTGTCACATAATTGTTTAGTAGTATCAGTAGTTCAGCAGGTAACACTGTCACATAATTGTTTAGTAGTATCAGTAGTTCAGCAGGTAACACTGTCACATAATTGTTTAGTAGTATCAGTAGTTCAGCAGGTAACACTGTCACATAATTGTTTAGTAGTATCAGTAGTTCAGCAGGTAACACTGTCACATAATCATTTAGTAGTATCAGTAGTTCAGCAGGTAACACTGTCACATAATCAGTTAGTAGTATCAGTAGTTCAGCAGGTAACACCGTCACATAATTGCTTAGTAGTATCAGTAGTTCAGCAGGTAACACTGTCACATAATCATTTAGTAGTATCAGTAGTTCAGCAGGTAACAGTCACATAATTGTTTAGTAGTATCAGTAGTTCTGCAGGTAACACTGTCACATAATTGTTTAGTAGTATCAGTAGTTCAGCAGGTAACACTGTCACATAATTGTTTAGTAGTATCAGTAGTTCAGCAGGTAACACTGTCACATAATCATTTAGTAGTATCAGTAGTTCAGCAGGTAACACTGTCACATAATCATTTAGTAGTATCAGTAGTTCAGCAGGTAACACTCTCACATAATTGTTTAGTAGTATCAGTAGTTCAGCACGTAACACTGTCACATAATCATTTAGTATTATCAGTAGTTCAGCACGTAACACTGTCACATAATTGTTTAGCAGTATCAGTAGTTCAGCAGGTAACACTGTCACATAATTGTTTAGTAGTATCAGTAGTTCAGCAGATAACACTGTCACATAATTGTTTAGTGGTATCAGTAGTTCAGCAGGTAACACTGTCACATAATTGTTTAGTAGTATCAGTAGTTCAGCAGGTAACACTGTCACATAATTGTTTAGTAGTATCAGTAGTTCAGCGGGTAACACTGTCACATACTCACTTAGTAGTATCAGTAGTTCAGCAGGTAACACTGTCACATAATCATTTAGTAGTATCAGTAGTGTATCAGTAGTTCAGCAGGTAACACTGTCACATAATCATTTAGTAGTATCAGTAGTTCAGCAGGTAGCACTCTCACATAATCATTTAGTAGTATCAGTAGTAGATCAGCAGGTAGCACTCTCACATAATCGATTAGCAGTATCAGTAGTTGAGCAAATAGCACTCTCACATAACCGATTAGTAGTATCAGTAGTAGATCAGCAGGTAGCACTCTCACATATTCACTTAGTAGTATCAGTAGTTCAGCAGGTAACACTCTCACGTAATTGATTAGTAGTATCAGTAGTTCAGCAGGTAACACTGTCACATAATCATTTAGTAGTATCAGTAGTTCAGCAGGTAGCACTCTCACATAATTGATTAGTAGTATCAGTAGTTCAGCAGGTAACACTGTCACCTAATCATTTAGTAGTATCAGTAGTTCAGCAGGTAGCACTCCCACATACTCTCTTAGTAGTATCAGTAGTAGATCAGTAGGTTGCACTCTCACATAATCGATTAGCAGTATCAGTAGTTGAGCAAATAGCACTCTCACATAACCGATTAGTAGTATCAGTAGTAGATCAGCAGGTAGCACTCTCACATATTCACTTAGCAGTATCAGTAGTTCAGCAGGTAACACTCTCATATAATTGATTAGCAGTATCAGTAGTTCAGCAGGTAACACTGTCACGTAATCATTTAGTAGTATCAGTAGTTCAGCTGGTAGCACTCTCACATACTCACTTAGTAGTATCAGTAGTAGATCAGCAGGTAGCACTCTCACATAATCGATAAGCAGTACCAGTAGTTGAGCAAATAGCACTCTCACATAACTGATTAGTAGTATCAGTAGTAGATCAGCAGGTAGCACTCTCACTTATTCACTTAGTAGTATCAGTAGTTCAGCAGGTAACACTCTCACATAATTGATTAGTAGTATCAGTAGTTCAGCAGGTGACACTGTCACATAATTATTTAGTAGTATCAGTAGTTCAGCAGGTAGCACTCTCATCTTTGATACGAGGAAGATCAGAGGACAATAGATTCTATCTCTACACAAGGTGCCTGAATTCCTGGTACAGAATTGATACTACATGTTAGGGTGAGCAGTCCTGAATGTGGCGCCTTTTGAATGAGACATTAAACAAACTAAACACTAAACTCTTTTTTTAAATTTCTCCAAGTCTTTTGGGTTTCTAATACCATGGTAGGAATGCATCGCATTCTTAAGTCAAAGTATAAGTTCATGAAACTAGTATTGTTTCTGTATTTGATGTTAGCCAGAACTGCACTTCGCAGCACTACAATGTGCCCAGTAATGACTCCTTCTGCAATTCATAGTTTCATAGGTTCATACTAGGCTATCTGCCCAAGGGCATTTATAAGCCTAGCCCATAGTTATGTGGCTTTCGCCACCCCTTTAGTTTGAATAAAACTATGCCTATTATTTTGCTGTGCCTCTGTCAAGCAGTGACACTGAAGTAATCCCTGGGGTAAATCTGCGATCTCCCATCCATTGGTCAAGATTCCTCTTGAACAAGGCCAGCGAGGTGCTCTGCCTCCCATGTACCGGGATTTTGTTCCACAGCATAGGGAGTCTCTGGGTGATGAATCTGTCCCTCCAGCACGTTCTATTAATAACTGTGTCAAGGTTTAAGTCTCCCACCCTTGTGGTTCTGAGGGATCTAGATTTTTTAAGGTGAAGCATATTCATCAAATCTGGGTTTGACATGGCCTTATATGTCAGGCACAGGTCACCTCTGAGCAAGCGGTATGAGACTGAATAGAGCTGGAGTTCTTTCAGTCGGGCAGCATAAGACATATTTTTGAGACCCTTTATCCTTTTGGTGAGGAACTTTTGGGACCTTTCCAGCTGCTGCAGGTGTCGGGTCAGATACATTCTGAATGGGGCATTGTACTCAATCATAGGTCTAATGAGTGATGAGTACAGGGGGATGATGACCTCCCTTGATCTAGATGTGAATCCCTTCATGATCAGGTGGGCAATGTAGAAGGTTTTCCTGACTACTTTAGCAACATGAGTGTCAAACGAAAGGCTAGTGTCAACCTGGGTCCGCAGGTCCCTGATGACTTCTTCTGTGCTCAGTGGATTGCCACCTATACGGTAGCTAGGGGTAATCTTGTTTTTCCCGAAGGGTATGACTATGCATTTCTTGGTGTTTAACTTTAGGCCATGGCTCTGGCACCAGTTATCCATTTCTGTGAGGCCCTTCTGAAGGATATCTGTGTCAGAAGTGTTTTTGACTATTGCGCCCAGTTTGCAATCATCTGCAAACTTTGTCAGCCATAACCCTCCTGTGTTTGCTTGTACTTCAGAAAAGTAGATGCTGAACAAGAGTGGACCCAGGACTGAGCCCTGTGGGACGCCACTTGTGACAGGTTTTGAGTCTGACATGGCTCCAGCAACTGTGACCCTGTGGGTTCTGTCACTTAGCCAGTTTGCAACCCATCTTGTGATGTATGGGTTTACATTCAAGCTGATGAGTTTTTCAGTGATACCTGAGTGGGATATTGTATCGAAGGCCTTGGCCAGGTCGAGGTAGGCTGTATGGACTGCCTTTCCCTCATCAATGGCCTTGGTGACTGTTTCGAAAAAGTCAACCAAGTTCAAAAGGCATGATCTGCCCTTGACAAAGCCAAACTGGGTTGGATCCAAAGTCTGCAAGTTCCCTATGTCTTTATTTATGAGTTCCATTATGATCCTCTCCATGGCTTTGCAGATAAGGCTTGTCAAGCTAATGGGACGGTAATTTCCAGGGTCGGTGGAGGCACCGCCCTTGTGAAGTGGTACCACAGTCGCCGTGCGCCACTCCTTGGGTACGTATCCTGAGGTGATGCTAAGATTAAACAGCTGTCCTAACTGTGGGTTTAATTCCTCATTGAGTTCATGGAGCACACAGCCGGGGACACCATCCAGTCCCATGGACGCTCTGTGTTTTGCCTTGGAGAGAGGAGTTCCCACCTGGGCGTTGGAGATGTTTGGGGGGCCACAATCCTCTGGTATAGATATCTCTCCTTTGGTGGGGGGGGGGGAGTTTGCACTGAACCTGTCAGCCAGTATGTTGGCAATGTGTGTAGGTTCAGTAATCTTCACATCATTTTGAACTAATTCTGAGCATATCTGGGAGTTTCCTCCTAGGTTTCTAACATAGCTAAAGAAGGCCTTATGATTGTCTTTTGTGTCCTTGGCGATTTGTCTCTCAAATTTTGCCTTGGATGATTTTATGAGAGCTCTTAGTTTTTTACTTATAATGATCAAAGGTGTCTTACCTTTCAAGGATTTTGCTCTATCTTGTAGTAGCTTCGTCCTTTTGTTGTAGAGCTTGTTTATGGCTGGGGTCCACCAGACTGGACGCTTGCCTTTGGTACAAAGAGTCTTAGTTTTGTTTGGGATTGCCTGATCCATGCAGTCCTGTAGGTGCTGGTAGAAGGCATTTGTAAGTGATTTCCACAAAGGGCAAACGTCCAGTCTGGTGGACCCCAGCCATTAACAAACTTTACAATAAGAGGAGAAAGCTATTACATGATAGAACAAAATCCATAAAAGGTAAGTCACCCCTGATCATTATTAGTAAAAAAATACGAGCACTCATAAAATCAACTAAGGCCAATTTTGAGAGAAAAATTGCCATGGATTCAAAGGACAATCATAAGGCCCTTTTCAGCTATGTTAGGAACCTGGGTGGAAACTCCCAGATATGCTCAGAATTAGTCCAAAATGATACAAAAATCACTGAACCCACAGACATTGCCAACATACTGGCAGACAGGTTCAGTGCAACCTTCAATTTCCCTAAAGGAGAGATAACTATCCCAGCCGAGTGTAGCCTCCCGGACATCTCAAATGCGCAGGTGAAAGCTGCTCTCTCTAAAGCTAAAAGCACAGCATCAATGGGACCGGATGGTGTCCCCGGCTGTGTGCTACACGAGCTAAATGAGGAATTACACCCGCACATAAGGCAGCTGTTTAATCTCAGCCTTACCACAGGATACCATCCAGGTGCAACTAACAATAGGCAAAACTGCTCTACAAATTGTAGCATGCTACAGGCCACCCTCTCAAACTCAGGAACCCCACACAGCCTTCCTGAAGAC
>NC_056732.1:1894070771-1894102579 GCF_019279795.1 Protopterus annectens | reverse complement strand
AGACAAGGCTCAAAGACAAACCCACCTCCATAGGTATCACAAGGGATAAGAAACTAAGAGTAATGCTACTCAGCCAGAAGTCTAAACCTCAAGATGCATGCACTGAAACTCTCCTTAGCATGGAGAACATCGATATCTGTGCAGTAACAGAAACCTGGTTCAAGGCTCCCGAGAGCACCCCAGCACTACCAGGTTATACCTCATACCATGCTTTTTGGCCCCAAAACATGGACCGAACCACAAAAGCCGGCCCAGTATCAATATTGGTCAAAGATACCCACACCTCCAGGTTGGTGGCACAGCACGAAGCATCAGAGACTATCCATGTGCAACTAACAGTGGGTAAAACTGCCATCCAGTTTATAGCCTGCTACAGATCACCCTCCCAAACCCAGGTATCCCACTCGGCCTTCCTGAGAACACTGGAAAATATGAAGGTCTCTCCAAACACCATTATATTGGGTGACTTCAACTACCCAAACATAGACTGGGAGCATTACTCTAGCTCCAAACACCCTAGCCCAAAGGTTCCTAGAATTTATAAACTCAAATGCTATGGAACAACTTGTTACCACTCCCACAAGAGGGGAAAACATACTGGACCTGATCATCACCAACATGGGGACTCTATGCTCCAGACCAGAAGTGTATCCCTCACTGGTAAGATCAGACCATAAACTAATCTCACTGGATATTCACATCCCGACTCCACCTCCTGCCCAGAAAACCACAGTGAAAAACTTCTCTAAAGCAAATTTCACACTCCTGAAAACCGAGGTGGAATCCTTCAAAGCCCCTGGGCCTGTGGAAAATATGGCCTAGACCGCAGAATCCTTTATAAATGCATTCTATGAACACCTTCAGGAATGCATGGATCATGCAATCCCAAATAAAACCAAGACCCAATCCTCCAAAGGCAGACGTCCTGTCTGGTGGACCCCAGCCATAAACAAACTATACAATAGAAGGAGGAAGCTACTAAATGATAGAGCAAAATTCCAAAAAGGGAAGGCATCTCTGATCAGTATTAGCAAAAAACTACGGGCACTCATAAAATCATCTAAGGCCAGCTTCAAGAGAAAAATTGCACAGGACACTAAGGATAATCACAAGGCTTTCTTTAGTTATGTTAGGAACCTGGGTGGGAATTCCCAGATATGCTCAGAATTAGTCCAAAATGACAAAAAATACACCAAACCCACAGACCTTGCCAACATCCTAGCTGACAGGTTCAGCGCAAACTCCTCCCCCTCCCCACCAAAAGGGCAAATATCTATCCCAGCAGAGTGCTGCCCCCTTGACATCTCAGATGCTCAGGTAAGAGCCGCCCTCTCCAAAGCAAAAAACACAGCATCAATGGGACCAGACGGTGTCCTGGGTTGCGTCCTACATGAACTCCAAGAAGAGCTAAACCCAAACATAAAACTACTGTTCATTCTCAGCCTTACTACAGGATATGTACCCAAAGAGTGGTGTACAGCAACAGTGGTCCCTCTCCACAAAGGTGGTGCCTCAACAGATCCTGGAAACTATTGCCCCATAAGCCTGACTAGCTTGGTCTGCAAAGCTATGGAAAGGATCATCATGGACCTCATAAATAAAGATATCGGGGACCTACAGACACTGGATCCTACCCAGTTTGGCTTTATTAAGGGCAGATCCTGCCTCTTAAACCTGGTTGATTTCTTTGAAACAGTCACCAAGGCCATTGATGAGGGGAAGGTGGTCCACACAGCCTACCTGGACCTCGCAAAAGCCTTCGATACAATGCCCCACTTGGGCATTATAGATAAGCTCACCAGCTTAAATATAAACCCCTATGTCACTAGATGGGTTGCAAACTGGCTCAAGGACAGAACCCACATTTCTGGAGCCATGTCAGACTCCAAACCAGTTACAAGTGGCAACCCACAAGACTCAGTCCTGGGACCTCTCTTGTTCGGTATATATTTCTCGGAGGTACAGGCCAACACGGAAGGACTGTGGCTGACCAAGTTCACAGATGACTGCAAACTCTGCACCATAATCGACTCTCCAGCCGACACAAGCATCCTCCAAAAGGGCCTCATAGAAACAGACAACTGGTGCCAGAGCCATGGCCTCAAGCTAAACGCCAAAAAGTGTATAGTCATCCCCTTTGGCAAAAACAAAGTGCCCACAAATTACCACATAGGTGGTAATCCATTAAGTACAGAAGAAGTAATTAGGGACCTGGGGACCCAAGTTGATAGCAGTCTCTCATTTGACAACCATGTCGCCAAAGTGGTTAGAAAAACATTTTATATAGCCCACCTAATCATGAAGGGATTCACATCTAGATCAGGGGAGGTCATCTTGCCTCTTTACTCATCCCTCATCAGGCCCATAATTGAGTACAATGCCCCTTTTGGGATGTACCTTACCAGACACCTGCAGCAACTGGAAAGACCCCAAAAGTACCTCACCAAGACGATCAAAGGGCTCAAACAGATGCCATATGCTGCCCGGTTAAAGAAACTCCAGCTCTACTCAGTGGCATACCGCCTGTTCAGGGGTGATCTGTGCCTGATGTATAAATCCATGTCCAACCCAGAATTAATGCACATGCTGCACCTCAGAAAATCCAAATCCCATCAAGCTACACGCTCGAGAGACTTGAACCTCAGCACTGAAATAAATAGGACATGCTGGAGGAACAGATTCACAACCCAGAGGCTCCCTTCACTCTGGAATAAAATCCCAGTCCAGGTTAGGCAGAGTCCCTCATTGACTCTCTTCAAGAGGAATCTTGATGAGTGGATGGGAGATCATAGGTTTAACCCGGGTATCACTTCTGTGTCACTGTTAGACAGAGGCACAGTATACTAACCTCGAAAAAGGGCATAGCACAATTAATTTAAAATGGGTGGTGAAAGCCAAACACATTCTGGCTAGGCTTATAAATGCCCTAGGGCAGATAGCCTAGTATGAACCTATGAACCTATCAGCTGTAACTTAGTTTTACTTTCAAATCACCCTTGCATTTATCTAATTTGTATTTGTTTTTTCTCTCTATTTATTCTTATTTTAGCCAAACCCTCTCCATCTTACTTTGAATATCTGTTTCCCTATACTATTAGACTGAACAGGTGTCAATCAAACCATCATTGTCAAAAAACAAAATCCAAGACTAAGGTTTACCCCTAATAAGGATCCTAATAAGGACCACAAGAGAGCAGTGCATTAATAATTTTGTTCTTACTGTCATGCCTAACATAGTTATCCAATACCTCTGTAATAAATAGGGCAGGGTCTTCTGTAGAGAACATACACTCCCACTGGAACTAACAAGTTCCCTAGTAATGTTCATTATACTGGGTTCCCTAGTAATGTTCATTATACTGGGTTCCCTAGTAATGTTCATTATACTGGGTTCCCTAGTAATGTTCATTATACTGGGTTCCCTAGTAATTTTCATTGTACTGGACGATGTGGCCTTCTCTTGAGCGCCCATCCTCCTTGTCTATTCTGTGTTATATACCCACTGCAACAGCTCCCCCACTTTCTCTACCTTACCATACTTTAGCTACTTGTTCTTTGCTATAGTGTAAATCTATCTGTCTTCCCCTATAACTTCCAATGCATTCACTGTCTGTAACATGTAAATAGTGACCTCTCCCTTACTGAAACAGAACAAAAGTAGTAAACTGCAGTACTTAGTATCTCTTTAAGCAAGCTTTTCTACAAACAACACCTGCACCTGGCTAACCCCCTGCTTTGAAACTCTTTCTCCTAATTCCCATATAATTACTACAACTCTTTAATATTGTACCTTCTGCTATTACTTGTTACCTTGCTCTTTCTCCTCACAGCTTTTCCTAGTAAAATAGAATTTTTTACACTTTTCTACCACATAAAACTTCTTACCTTGCTCACCTCTAAGTCTACAGATATTTTTCTCTCCTTCTGTGCTTCAGTGTAGTTTTTAGCTGGTTGCAGCTCTCTCTGTTCAGCCTTGCTTTGCTCTTACTCACTCTGTTCCCCTACCCTGCCCCCAAATCTCACCCAACTCCCCTATCCCTAGTTTTATACCTACACAAAACCCTCCTTTTTCTGTGCTTAACTCCTCCTCTTCCTAACCAAGCAACCTATCATTTTGCTACCCCTCATCCATCACTAACACACACTACTCAAATCGTATTATCTATATCTCTACCCTTGAGACTCCACCTATCTAGTTATACTTCTCTTCCACAGCACTCCTCAGTCTCCATTTTTTCCTCCTTTACATATGTTGTATCTCTACAACTGTCCTCTTTCCTCTCCTTTCAGCCTTCTCACTCCTCCACATTCTTAGCAAACCATATTCAAGATACCTATTTAAATTCCTACCTTCTTTTGTAATTCCTTCTATAATTTAATTATAGCTGCAAATACCATATTTTCTCAGTCATTGTCTTCAAGACTCTGGTTTCTAACACACAACAGGTATGCTCCTTGTCTTTCTGTCCACACAAGTACTCCTAACTGCTATCATACCTTACATGCTATATGATACCTATCACAACTATTTCTCAATCCCCCACCCTTACTCGCACTACCTATGTAATCTGCCAGCCTTTCACTACCACAATTGCTTATAGCTTATTTTGCTTACCAAAATTCTTAACCCTTCTCCCAACCCATATAAGGTAAAATTTAAATTTAATACTAACATACCTAAACCCTCATTAGTGCATGCGTACTGTATAAAGATCATATTTTGTGGTGATGTCCGCCCAAACCCAGGTCCCGACTGCCTCTCTTCTCCACATGCTCCCTCTTCCACTGTAATAACATCTACTAAAATGTTGAAAATCATATCCAAGAATATTCAAAGTATAATAAGCAAAATCTCAGACTTTTATTCCCAGATCACTTATTACTCCTCAAGCATTATTATTCTCACAGAAACTTGACTGAAACCACATATAAGAGACTTTGAAATTCTGTCCCTTGGCTATACTATCATCCACTCTGGCAGATTAAATAAAAAGGTGTGCTGGTGTAGTTTGAAATTCTGTCCCTTGGCTATACTATCATCCACTCTGACAGATTAAATAAAATGTGTGCTGGTGTAGCAATCATATTTTCTAACCATATCTCTGTCTCTCATTCTTCTATTTCTCTGCCTAAATTCCTCTCTGTTGAGATCATTTCTCTCACTGTAAATTAAATGAGCATAAAACACTGTGTATAATTGCTGCATATATTCCCCAGGAAATAACATCCCTATTCTATAAGGCATCCTACACAGGGTATCTAATTCCATTTCTCAGGAAATAATAATTCTTGGTGATGTCAATATTAACTGGCAAACCTTCATTACAGACTACCCTTCCACTAGTATCAATCTCTGTGGTTTCAAACAACTCATAATATCCCATACTCACTTCAATGAATCTAATAACACTAGGACTACTCTGGACTGGATCCTAATCTCAAATCCAGACCTTTACTACTCTTCAAAAACCCTCACAGACTCCCTCAGTGATTACAATCCTACCAATGTTCATAGACTAGCGACTCATTATACCCAAACAGCACCTTTATAAAGACTGCTGTAACCTTTCAAATTTCAATTCCAAGATATTTAACAACATCCATAAAAAGAAAAATTAGTCCAGCCTCTATTCCCTACCACTGGATAATACTGTTCTAAAATTTAATACAATATTTCCTGACATTCTCAATAACTCTGCTCCTATAAAAAATAGTTACATTCATCCAATCACTCTGGCTATCCCCTTCTAGTAGACAATTAATGTATAAGGGAGACAAAGCTTGGATAAACTGGCAAAAATACAAATCACAAGCTCACCTACAGCCCTACAAACAATGTTGAAACATAAGAAAGAAAAAAAAAGTTACTGCTAATAAGAAATATTATTACTTCAACCCACAGGATAACCAAAAACACAACCCCCCCAAAAGTTTGGTCCCCAATCAAGAAAATATTACACTCTGGAACTCCTAGTACCTCTAACCCTTGTCCAGAAATCTCACCCTTAGAAATTGCTTCTACATTTGACTGCCACTTTATAGACTCAATAGCCATCCTCACCCAAAACTCTCTACAGAATCCTGCCACTCCTGACAAACATCAAAGCTCTGACAATACCATTTTCAATTTAAAATCTGTCTCTGTTTCCTATATAAAAAATGATTACACAAACTTAAGCCCTGCTTGCTCTCTGTAGACAGTGTTCCATCTGAATGAATATCTAAAGATTGCTGCGCCCTGCTCCCTCTCTGTAGACAGTGTTCCATCTGAATGAATATCTAAAGATTGCTGTGCCCTGCTCGCTCTCTGTAGACAGCGTCCCGTCTAAATGAATATCTAAAGATTGCTGCTTCCTCTATTGCTTACCCAATCTCCTTCATCTTGATTAATCAATCCATTCATGAGTCATATGTCCCATCTCTCTGCAAAAACATTTCCATTATTAGTCTAAATAAAGGGTGGAACTCCACGGAAATAAACTTCAAACCAATTGCAATCTTGTTCCCTCCTTCAAAAATCTTAGACGGAATGTATTCATGAACAACTTTTACAATATTCAACTCCAAGAAAAAGGATTAACCTCTATTCAGTACAGCTTTTGCCCAGATCATGCCACAACTGCCCTTGTTGACTTTTTGGACCATGTCAATAAAGCCAGAGATAACCATTTAGTTTCTTGCGTCATTAAGGTCAAAGATAACAACAATTTAGCGTCTTGCCTCTTTTTAGATGTCTCTAAAACTTTTAATAGAGTCTCACATACCAAACTGCTTTCAGAAATGTCTCCTGTAGTCTTTTCCAGTACAACAGTTACTTGGTTCTCTAGCTAGCTATCTAACCAGCTACAATCAGTTAAATGGCTCTCTACTTATTCATCTTTTCTCCCAGTAAATACAGGTGTCCCACAAGGCTCCGTACTTGGCCATCTCCTTTTTAACATATTTATAAATGATCTACATGCATTCTATAAACAAGCTACATTTATACAATATGCAGATGACTCCACTGCCATTTGCTCATCTAATAGTCCTTCCCAGTTACAATCTATCATGCAGGAGCTTTCAGCTCTATTGAAAACTGGCTCAGTGACAATCAGCTTTTTCTACATTAAAAAAAAAAAAACAAAACTACTCCTATTTCTCCCCAAATCCCAAACACACATGAAAGGCTCATTCAAAATATCCTCTTTCAACAATATCAAAGCTGAAGTTTTACCTCAAAGTTACTTGGTGTCATAACAGATGATCAACTGAAATTTGATCTTCATATTCAAATATGTAAAAGAGCAACACACCAAAAACTGTGCAAGCTCTTTAGATCAAAAAAATTCCTTACCAATTCCTCAAGAGTGATTTTATCCAATACATACCCTATTCCCTTGCTACTACGTCTCACACATTTTCAGCAAAATTCTGATCATGCTAAGTTCAAAACGTGAGCTTTCCTATAACAAATTAGCTAGATTTGCAGCCTATCAGTCATAGAACTCTCACTACTGCTCTGCCTTCAGATATTTAAACTGGCGAGTTACCTCACTACCTCAAGTTCAACCAACTCCTCCTTGCTCATAAAATGGTATACAAGTCCTCAACCTGCCCAGCAACCAGCAGCATTCTTAACCATTCCATCCCTGATCACCCTATTTGCTCATCTGAAAAACACCTTTTTGACATCCATAAAGTGAAAATAAATCTGTCGCTCACTACCTATATTCCTACTCAGTAGCCAAGGTCTGGAACAGTATTACAACAGATAATAGAGCAAAGCCATGTAGTCACATATGGAACGGTATTCCTACAGATATTAGAGCAATACCATGCAGTCACACATGGAAAAGTATTCCTACAGATATTAGAGCAATGCCATGTAGTCACATATGGAACAGTATTCCTACAGATATTAGAGGAATGTCATGTAGTCACATATGGAACAGTATTCCTACAGATATTAGAGCAATGACATTTAGTCACATATGGAACAGTATTGCTACAGATATTAGAGAAATGCCATGTAGTCACATATGGAACAGTATTCCTACAGATATTAGAGCAATGCCATGTAGTCACATATGGAACAGTATTCCTAGAGATATTAGAGAAATGCCATGTAGTCACATATGGAACAGTATTTCTGCAGATATTAGAGCAAAGCCATGTAGTCACATATGAAACAGTATTCCTACAGACATTAGAGCAATGCCATGTAGTCACATATGGAACAGTATTCCTACAGACATTAGAACAATGCCATGTAGTCACATATGGAACAGTATTCCTACAGACTATAAAGCAATGTCATGTAGTCACATATGGAACAGTATTCCTACAAATATTAGAGCAATGCCATGTAGTCACATATGGAACAGTATTCCTACAGATATTAGAGCAATGCCATGTAGTCACATAAGGAAAAGTATTCCTACAGATGTAAGAACAATGCCATGTAGTCACATATGGAACAGTATTCCTACAGATGTGAGAGCAATGAAGTGTAGTCAAATATGGAACAGTATACCTATAGATATTAGAGCAATGCCATGTAGTCACATATGGAACAGTAGTCCAACAGATATTAGAGCAATGCCTTGTAGTCACATATGGAACAGTATTCCTACAGATGTTAGAACAATGCCATGAAGTCACATATGGAATAGTATTCCTACAGATATTAGAGCAATGCCATGTATTCACATATGGAACAGTATTCCTACAGATATTAGGGCAATGCCATGTAGTCACATATGGAACAGTATTCCTACAGATGTTAGAGCAATGCCATGAACTAACATATGGAACAGTATTCCTACAAATATTAGAGCAATGTGATGTATTCACATATGGAACAGTATTCCTACAGATATTAGGGCAATGCCATGTAGTCACATATGGAACAGTATTCTTACAGATATTAAAGCCATACCATGTAGTCACACATGGAACAGTATTCCTACAGATAAAAAAGCAATGTCTTCTAGTCACATATGGAGCAGTATACCTAAAGATATTAGAGCAATGCCATGTAGTCACATATGTAGCAGTATTCCTACAGCTGTTAGAGCAATGCGATGTAGTCACATATGGAGCAGTATTCCTACAGATATTAAAGCAATGCCATGTAGTCACAAATGCAGCAGTATTCCTACAGAGGTTAGAGCAATGCGATGCAGTCACATATGCAGAATTATTCATACAGACATTAGAGCAATGCCATGTAGTCACAAATGGAACAGTATTCATACAGATGTTAGAGCAATGCCATGATGTCACACATGGAACAGTATTCCTAAAGATACTACAGCAATGCCATGTAGTCAAATATGGAACAGTATTCCTAGAGATACTAGAGCAATTTGATGTAGCCATATATGGAACAGTATTCCAACAGATATGATAGCAATGCTATGTAGTCACATATGGAGCAGTATTCCTACAGATATTAGAGCAATGCCATGTAGTCACATATGGAACAGTATTCCTACAGATATTAGAGGGATGCCATGTAGGCACATACGGAATAGTATTCCTGCAGATATTAGAGCAATGCCATGTAGTCACATATGGAACAGTATTCCTACAGATATTAGAGGGATGCCATGTAGTCACATATGGAATAGTATTCCTACAGATATTAGAGCGATGCCATGTAGTCACATATGGAACAGTATTCCTACAGATATTAGAGAGATGCCATATAATCATATATGGGACACTATTGCTACAGATATTAGAGCAATGCCATGTAGTGACATATGGAACAGTATTCCTACAGATGTGAGAGCAATGCCATGTAGTCACATATGCAACAGTAATCCTACAGATGTTAGAACAATGCCATGTAGTCACATATGGAACAGTATTCCTACAGATATTAGAGCCATGCAATGTAGTCACATATGGAACAGTATTCCTAGAGATACTAGAGCAATTTGATGTAGCCATATATGGAACAGTATTCCAACAGATATGATAGCAATGCTATGTAGTCACATATGGAATAGTATTCCTACAGATATTAGAGCAATGCCATGTAGTCACATATGGAACAGTATTCCTACAGATATTAGAGCGATGCCATGTAGTCACATATGAAAAAATATTCCAACAGATATTAGAGCAATGCCA
Source organism: Protopterus annectens (assembly GCF_019279795.1). Taxonomy (NCBI): domain Eukaryota; kingdom Metazoa; phylum Chordata; order Ceratodontiformes; family Protopteridae; genus Protopterus; species Protopterus annectens. Next base: position 1,894,092,457 of record NC_056732.1, on the reverse strand, counting down.
TGTAGTCACATATGCAACAGCATTCCTACAGATATTAGAGCAATGCCATGCAGTCACATATGGAACAGTATTCCTACAGATATTAGAGCCATGCAATGTAGTCACATATGGAACAGTATTCCTTCATATATTAGAGCAATTCCATATACTCACATATGGACCAGTATTCCAACAGATGTTACAGTAATGCCATGTAGTCGCATATGGAACAGCATTCCAACAGATGTTAGAGCAATGACTTGTAGTCACATATGGAATAGTATTCCTACAGATGTTAGAGCAATGCCATGTAGTCACATATGCAACAGTAATCCTACAGATGTTAGAACAATGCCATGTAGTCACATATGGAACAGTATTCCTACAGATGTTAGAGCAATACCACAAAGTCACATATGGAACAGTATTCCTACAGATATTAGGGCAATGCCATGTATTCACATCTGGAACAGTATTCCTACAGATATTAGACCAATGCCATGTAGTCACATATGGAACAATATTTCTACAGATATTAGAGCAATGCCATGCACTCACATATGGACCAGTATTCCTACAGATGTTAGAGCAATGCCATGTAGTCGCATAAAGAACAGCATTCCTACAGACACTACAGCAATGCTATGTAGTCACATATGGAGCAGTATTCCTACAGATATTAGAGCAATGCCATGTAGTCACATATGGAACAGTATTCCTACAGATATTAGAGGGATGCCATGTAGGCACATACGGAATAGTATTCCTACAGATATTAGAGCAATGCCATGTAGTCACATATGGAACAGTATTCCTACAGATATTAGAGGGATGCCATGTAGTCACATATGGAATAGTATTCCTACAGATATTAGAGCGATGCCATGTAGTCACATATGGAACAGTATTCCTACAGATATTAGAGAGATGCCATGTAATCATATATGGGACACTATTGCTACAGATATTAGAGCAATGCCATGTAGTGACATATGGAACAGTATTCCTACAGATGTGAGAGCAATGCCATGTAGTCACATATGCAACAGTAATCCTACAGATGTTAGAACAATGCCATGTAGTCACATATGGAACAGTATTCCTACAGATATTAGAGCCATGCAATGTAGTCACATATGGAACAGTATTCCTAGAGATACTAGAGCAATTTGATGTAGCCATATATGGAACAGTATTCCAACAGATATGATAGCAATGCTATGTAGTCACATATGGAATAGTATTCCTACAGATATTAGAGCAATGCCATGTAGTCACATATGGAACAGTATTCCTACAGATATTAGAGCGATGCCATGTAGTCACATATGAAAAAATATTCCAACAGATATTAGAGCAATGCCATGTAGTCACATATGCAACAGCATTCCTACAGATATTAGAGCAATGCCATGCAGTCACATATGGAACAGTATTCCTACAGATATTAGAGCCATGCAATGTAGTCACATATGGAACAGTATTCCTTCATATATTAGAGCAATTCCATATACTCACATATGGACCAGTATTCCAACAGATGTTACAGTAATGCCATGTAGTCGCATATGGAACAGCATTCCAACAGATGTTAGAGCAATGACTTGTAGTCACATATGGAATAGTATTCCTACAGATGTTAGAGCAATGCCATGTAGTCACATATGCAACAGTAATCCTACAGATGTTAGAACAATGCCATGTAGTCACATATGGAACAGTATTCCTACAGATGTTAGAGCAATACCACAAAGTCACATATGGAACAGTATTCCTACAGATATTAGGGCAATGCCATGTATTCACATCTGGAACAGTATTCCTACAGATATTAGACCAATGCCATGTAGTCACATATGGAACAATATTTCTACAGATATTAGAGCAATGCCATGCACTCACATATGGACCAGTATTCCTACAGATGTTAGAGCAATGCCATGTAGTCGCATAAGGAACAGCATTCCTACAGACACTACAGCAATGACTTGTAGTCACATATGGAATAGTATTCCTACAGATGTTAGAGCAATGCCATGTTGTCACATATGAAACAGTATTCTTACAGATGTTAGAGCAATGCCATGTAGTCACATATGGAAGAGTATTCATACAGATATTAGAGCAATGCCATGCAGTCACATATGGAACAGTGTTCCTACAGATGTTAGAGCAATGCCATGAAATCACATATGGAACAGTATTCCTACAGATATTAGAGCAATACCATGTATTCACATATGGAACAGTATTCCTACAGATATTAGGGCAATGCCATGTAGTCACACATGGAACAGTATTCGTACAGCTATTAGAGCAATGCCATGTAGTCACACATGGAACAGTATTCCTACAGATAAAAAAGCAATGTCTTTTAGTCACATATGGAGCAGTATTCCTAAAGATATTAGAGCAATGCCATGTAGTCACATATATAGCAGTATTCCTACAGATGTAAGAGCAATGTGATGTAGTCACATATGGAGCAGTATTCCTACAGATATTAGAGCAAGGCCATGTAGTCACATATGGAGCAGTATTCCTATAGAGGTTAGAGCAATGCAATGCTGTCACATATGCAGAATTATTCCTACAGACATTAGATCAATGCGATGATGTCAAACAAAGAACAGTATTCCTAAAGATATTACAGCACATACATAACACACATGTATACTGTTGCTAGTATGGATTGACTATAGTTGCACTGCATGCTGTTGTGTTCCATATGTTATGCATGTTGACAGATGGGTAATAGGAGGACTGTGTGTAACACAGCACATGCATCACACACATGTATACTGTTGCTAGCATGGATTGACTATAGCTGCACTGCATGCTGTTGTGTACCATATGTTATGCATGTTGACAGATGGGTAATAGGAGGACTGTGTGTAACACAGCACATGCATCACACACATGTATACTGTTGCTAGCATGGATTGACTATAGCTGCACTGCATGCTGTTGTGTACCATATGTTATGCATGTTGACAGATGGGTAATAGGAGGACTGTGTGTAACACAGCACATGCATCACACACATGTATACTGTTGCTAGCATGGATTGACTATAGCTGCACTGCATGCTGTTGTGTACCATATGTTATGCATGTTGACAGATGGGTAATAGGAGGACTGTGTGTAACACAGCACATGCATCACACACATGTATACTGTTGCTAGCATGGATTGACTATAGCTGCACTGCATGCTGTTGTGTACCATATGTTATGCATGTTGACAGATGGGTAATAGGAGGACTGTGTGTAACACAGCACATGCATCACACACATGTATACTGTTGCTAGCATGGATTGACTATAGCTGCACTGCATGCTGTTGTGTACCATATGTTATGCATGTTGACAGATGGGTAATAGGAGGACTGTGTGTAACACAGCACATGCATCACACACATGTATACTGTTGCTAGCATGGATTGACTATAGCTGCACTGCATGCTGTTGTGTACCATATGTTATGCATGTTGACAGATGGGTAATAGGAGGACTGTGTGTAACACAGCACATGCATCACACACATGTATACTGTTGCTAGCATGGATTGACTATAGCTGCACTGCATGCTGTTGTGTACCATATGTTATGCATGTTGACAGATGGGTAATAGGAGGACTGTGTGTAACACAGCACATGCATCACACACATGTATACTGTTGCTAGCATGGATTGACTATAGCTGCACTGCATGCTGTTGTGTACCATATGTTATGCATGTTGACAGATGGGTAATAGGAGGACTGTGTGTAACACAGCACATGCATCACACACATGTATACTGTTGCTAGCATGGATTGACTATAGCTGCACTGCATGCTGTTGTGTACCATATGTTATGCATGTTGACAGATGGGTAATAGGAGGACTGTGTGTAACACAGCACATGCATCACACACATGTATACTGTTGCTAGCATGGATTGACTATAGCTGCACTGCATGCTGTTGTGTACCATATGTTATGCATGTTGACAGATGGGTAATAGGAGGACTGTGTGTAACACAGCACATGCATCACACACATGTATACTGTTACTAGCATGGATTGACTATAGCTGCACTGCATGCTGTTGTGTACCATATGTTATGCATGTTGACAGATGGGTAATAGGAGGACTGTGTGTAACACAGCACATGCATCACACACATGTATACTGTTGCTAGCATGGATTGACTATAGCTGCACTGCATGCTGTTGTGTACCATATGTTATGCATGTTGACAGATGGGTAATAGGAGGACTGTGTGTAACACAGCACATGCATCACACACATGTATACTGTTGCTAGCATGGATTGACTATAGCTGCACTGCATGCTGTTGTGTACCATATGTTATGCATGTTGACAGATGGGTAATAGGAGGACTGTGTGTAACACAGCACATGCATCACACACATGTATACTGTTGCTAGCATGGATTGACTATAGCTGCACTGCATGCTGTTGTGTACCATATGTTATGCATGTTGACAGATGGGTAATAGGAGGACTGTGTGTAACACAGCACATGCATCACACACATGTATACTGTTGCTAGCATGGATTGACTATAGCTGCACTGCATGCTGTTGTGTACCATATGTTATGCATGTTGACAGATGGGTAATAGGAGGACTGTGTGTAACACAGCACATGCATCACACACATGTATACTGTTGCTAGCATGGATTGACTATAGCTGCACTGCATGCTGTTGTGTACCATATGTTATGCATGTTGACAGATGGGTAATAGGAGGACTGTGTGTAACACAGCACATGCATCACACACATGTATACTGTTGCTAGCATGGATTGACTATAGCTGCACTGCATGCTGTTGTGTACCATATGTTATGCATGTTGACAGATGGGTAATAGGAGGACTGTGTGTAACACAGCACATGCATCACACACATGTATACTGTTGCTAGCATGGATTGACTATAGCTGCACTGCATGCTGTTGTGTACCATATGTTATGCATGTTGACAGATGGGTAATAGGAGGACTGTGTGTAACACAGCACATGCATCACACACATGTATACTGTTGCTAGCATGGATTGACTATAGCTGCACTGCATGCTGTTGTGTACCATATGTTATGCATGTTGACAGATGGGTAATAGGAGGACTGTGTGTAACACAGCACATGCATCACACACATGTATACTGTTGCTAGCATGGATTGACTATAGCTGCACTGCATGCTATTGTGTACCATATGTTATGCATGTTGACAGATGGGTAATAGGAGGACTGTGTGTAACACAGCACATGCATCACACATGTAAAGTTTTGCTAGCATGGATTGACTACAGCTGCACTGCATGCTGTTGTGTACCATATGTTATGCATGTTGACAGATGGGTAATAGGAGGACTGTGTGTAACACAGCACATGCATCACACACATGTATACTGTAGTTAGCATGGATTGACTATAGCTGCACTGCATGCTGTTGTGTACCATGTTATGCATGTTGACAGATGGGTAATAGGAGGACTGTGTGTAACACAGCACATGCATCACACACATGTATACTGTTGCTAGCATGGATTGACTATAGCTGCACTGCATGCTGTTGTGTACCATATGTTATGCATGTTGACAGATGGGTAATAGGAGGACTGTGTGTAACACAGCACATGCATCACACACATGTATACTGTTGCTAGCATGGATTGACTATAGCTGCACTGCATGCTGTTGTGTACCATATGTTATGCATGTTGACAGATGGGTAATAGGAGGACTGTGTGTAACACAGTACATGCCTCACACATGTATACTGTTACTAGCATGGATTGACTATAGCTGCACTGCATGCTGTTGTGTACCATATGTTATGCATGTTGACAGATGGGTAATAGGAGGACTGTGTGTAACACAGCACATGCATCACACACATGTATACTGTTGCTAGCATGGATTGACTATAGCTGCACTGCATGCTGTTGTGTACCATATGTTATGCATGTTGACAGATGGGTAATAGGAGGACTGTGTGTAACACAGCACATGCATCACACACATGTATACTGTTGCTAGCATGGATTGACTATAGCTGCACTGCATGCTGTTGTGTACCATATGTTATGCATGTTGACAGATGGGTAATAGGAGGACTGTGTGTAACACAGCACATGCATCACACACATGTATACTGTTGCTAGCATGGATTGACTATAGCTGCACTGCATGCTGTTGTGTACCATATGTTATGCATGTTGACAGATGGGTAATAGGAGGACTGTGTGTAACACAGCACATGCATCACACACATGTATACTGTTGCTAGCATGGATTGACTATAGCTGCACTGCATGCTGTTGTGTACCATATGTTATGCATGTTGACAGATGGGTAATAGGAGGACTGTGTGTAACACAGCACATGCATCACACACATGTATACTGTTGCTAGCATGGATTGACTATAGCTGCACTGCATGCTGTTGTGTACCATATGTTATGCATGTTGACAGATGGGTAATAGGAGGACTGTGTGTAACACAGCACATGCATCACACACATGTATACTGTTGCTAGCATGGATTGACTATAGCTGCACTGCATGCTGTTGTGTACCATATGTTATGCATGTTGACAGATGGGTAATAGGAGGACTGTGTGTAACACAGCACATGCATCACACACATGTATACTGTTGCTAGCATGGATTGACTATAGCTGCACTGCATGCTGTTGTGTACCATATGTTATGCATGTTGACAGATGGGTAATAGGAGGACTGTGTGTAACACAGCACATGCATCACACACATGTATACTGTTGCTAGCATGGATTGACTATAGCTGCACTGCATGCTGTTGTGTACCATATGTTATGCATGTTGACAGATGGGTAATAGGAGGACTGTGTGTAACACAGCACATGCATCACACACATGTATACTGTTGCTAGCATGGATTGACTATAGCTGCACTGCATGCTGTTGTGTACCATATGTTATGCATGTTGACAGATGGGTAATAGGAGGACTGTGTGTAACACTCAACATGCATCACACACATGTATACTGTTGCTAGCATGGATTGACTATAGCTGCACTGCATGCTGTTGTGTACCATATGTTATGCATGTTGACAGATGGGTAATAGGAGGACTGTGTGTAACACAGCACATGCATCACACACATGTATACTGTTGCTAGCATGGATTGACTATAGCTGCACTGCATGCTGTTGTGTACCATATGTTATGCATGTTGACAGATGGGTAATAGGAGGACTGTGTGTAACACAGCACATGCATCACACACATGTATACTGTTACTAGCATGGATTGACTATAGCTGCACTGCATGCTGTTGTGTACCATATGTTATGCATGTTGACAGATGGGTAATAGGAGGACTGTGTGTAACACAGCACATGCATCACACACATGTATACTGTTGCTAGCATGGATTGACTATAGCTGCACTGCATGCTGTTGTGTACCATATGTTATGCATGTTGACAGATGGGTAATAGGAGGACTGTGTGTAACACAGCACATGCATCACACACATGTATACTGTTGCTAGCATGGATTGACTATAGCTGCACTGCATGCTGTTGTGTACCATATGTTATGCATGTTGACAGATGGGTAATAGGAGGACTGTGTGTAACACAGCACATGCATCACACACATGTATACTGTTGCTAGCATGGATTGACTATAGCTGCACTGCATGCTGTTGTGTACCATATGTTATGCATGTTGACAGATGGGTAATAGGAGGACTGTGTGTAACACAGCACATGCATCACACACATGTATACTGTTGCTAGCATGGATTGACTATAGCTGCACTGCATGCTGTTGTGTACCATATGTTATGCATGTTGACAGATGGGTAATAGGAGGACTGTGTGTAACACAGCACATGCATCACACACATGTATACTGTTGCTAGCATGGATTGACTATAGCTGCACTGCATGCTGTTGTGTACCATATGTTATGCATGTTGACAGATGGGTAATAGGAGGACTGTGTGTAACACAGCACATGCATCACACACATGTATACTGTTGCTAGCATGGATTGACTATAGCTGCACTGCATGCTGTTGTGTACCATATGTTATGCATGTTGACAGATGGGTAATAGGAGGACTGTGTGTAACACAGCACATGCATCACACACATGTATACTGTTGCTAGCATGGATTGACTATAGCTGCACTGCATGCTGTTGTGTACCATATGTTATGCATGTTGACAGATGGGTAATAGGAGGACTGTGTGTAACACAGCACATGCATCACACACATGTATACTGTTGCTAGCATGGATTGACTATAGCTGCACTGCATGCTGTTGTGTACCATATGTTATGCATGTTGACAGATGGGTAATAGGAGGACTGTGTGTAAAACAGCACAGGCATCACACATGTAAAGTTTTGCTAGCATGGATTGACTACAGCTGCACTGCATGCTGTTGTGTACCATATGTTATGCATGTTGACAGATGGGTAATAGGAGGACTGTGTGTAACACAGCACATGCATCACACACATGTATACTGTAGTTAGCATGGATTGACTATAGCTGCACTGCATGCTGTTGTGTACCATATGTTATGCATGTTGACAGATGGGTAATAGGAGGACTGTGTGTAACACAGCACATGCATCACACACATGTATACTGTTACTAGCATGGATTGACTATAGCTGCACTGCATGCTGTTGTGTACCATATGTTATGCATGTTGACAGATGGGTAATAGGAGGACTGTGTGTAACACAGCACATGCATCACACACATGTATACTGTTGCTAGCATGGATTGACTATAGCTGCACTGCATGCTGTTGTGTACCATATGTTATGCATGTTGACAGATGGGTAATAGGAGGACTGTGTGTAACACAGCACATGCATCACACACATGTATACTGTTGCTAGCATGGATTGACTATAGCTGCACTGCATGCTGTTGTGTACCATATGTTATGCATGTTGACAGATGGGTAATAGGAGGACTGTGTGTAACACAGCACATGCATCACACACATGTATACTGTTGCTAGCATGGATTGACTATAGCTGCACTGCATGCTGTTGTGTACCATATGTTATGCATGTTGACAGATGGGTAATAGGAGGACTGTGTGTAACACAGCACATGCATCACACACATGTATACTGTTGCTAGCATGGATTGACTATAGCTGCACTGCATGCTGTTGTGTACCATATGTTATGCATGTTGACAGATGGGTAATAGGAGGACTGTGTGTAACACAGCACATGCATCACACACATGTATACTGTTACTAGCATGGATTGACTATAGCTGCACTGCATGCTGTTGTGTACCATATGTTATGCATGTTGACAGATGGGTAATAGGAGGACTGTGTGTAACACAGCACATGCATCACACACATGTATACTGTTGCTAGCATGGATTGACTATAGCTGCACTGCATGCTGTTGTGTACCATATGTTATGCATGTTGACAGATGGGTAATAGGAGGACTGTGTGTAACACAGCACATGCATCACACACATGTATACTGTTGCTAGCATGGATTGACTATAGCTGCACTGCATGCTGTTGTGTACCATATGTTATGCATGTTGACAGATGGGTAATAGGAGGACTGTGTGTAACACAGCACATGCATCACACACATGTATACTGTTGCTAGCATGGATTGACTATACTTGCACTGCATGCTATTGTGCACCATATGTTATGCATGTTGACAGATGGGTAATAGGAGGACTGTGTGTAAAACAGCACAGGCATCACACATGTAAAGTTTTGCTAGCATGGATTGACTACAGCTGCACTGCATGCTGTTGTGTACCATATGTTATGCATGTTGACAGATGGGTAATAGGAGGACTGTGTGTAACACAGCACATGCATCACACACATGTATACTGTAGTTAGCATGGATTGACTATAGCTGCACTGCATGCTGTTGTGTACCATGTTATGCATGTTGACAGATGGGTAATAGGAGGACTGTGTGTAACACAGCACATGCATCACACACATGTATACTGTTGCTAGCATGGATTGACTATAGCTGCACTGCATGCTGTTGTGTACCATATGTTATGCATGTTGACAGATGGGTAATAGGAGGACTGTGTGTAACACAGCACATGCATCACACACATGTATACTGTTGCTAGCATGGATTGACTATAGCTGCACTGCATGCTGTTGTGTACCATATGTTATGCATGTTGACAGATGGGTAATAGGAGGACTGTGTGTAACACAGCACATGCATCACACACATGTATACTGTTGCTAGCATGGATTGACTATAGCTGCACTGCATGCTGTTGTGTACCATATGTTATGCATGTTGACAGATGGGTAATAGGAGGACTGTGTGTAACACAGCACATGCATCACACACATGTATACTGTTGCTAGCATGGATTGACTATAGCTGCACTGCATGCTGTTGTGTACCATATGTTATGCATGTTGACAGATGGGTAATAGGAGGACTGTGTGTAACACAGCACATGCATCACACACATGTATACTGTTGCTAGCATGGATTGACTATAGCTGCACTGCATGCTGTTGTGTACCATATGTTATGCATGTTGACAGATGGGTAATAGGAGGACTGTGTGTAACACAGCACATGCATCACACACATGTATACTGTTGCTAGCATGGATTGACTATAGCTGCACTGCATGCTGTTGTGTACCATATGTTATGCATGTTGACAGATGGGTAATAGGAGGACTGTGTGTAACACAGCACATGCATCACACACATGTATACTGTTGCTAGCATGGATTGACTATAGCTGCACTGCATGCTGTTGTGTACCATATGTTATGCATGTTGACAGATGGGTAATAGGAGGACTGTGTGTAACACAGCACATGCATCACACACATGTATACTGTTGCTAGCATGGATTGACTATAGCTGCACTGCATGCTGTTGTGTACCATATGTTATGCATGTTGACAGATGGGTAATAGGAGGACTGTGTGTAACACAGCACATGCATCACACACATGTATACTGTTGCTAGCATGGATTGACTATAGCTGCACTGCATGCTGTTGTGTACCATATGTTATGCATGTTGACAGATGGGTAATAGGAGGACTGTGTGTAACACAGCACATGCATCACACACATGTATACTGTTGCTAGCATGGATTGACTATAGCTGCACTGCATGCTGTTGTGTACCATATGTTATGCATGTTGACAGATGGGTAATAGGAGGACTGTGTGTAACACAGCACATGCATCACACACATGTATACTGTTGCTAGCATGGATTGACTATAGCTGCACTGCATGCTGTTGTGTACCATATGTTATGCATGTTGACAGATGGGTAATAGGAGGACTGTGTGTAACACAGCACATGCATCACACACATGTATACTGTTGCTAGCATGGATTGACTATAGCTGCACTGCATGCTGTTGTGTACCATATGTTATGCATGTTGACAGATGGGTAATAGGAGGACTGTGTGTAACACAGCACATGCATCACACACATGTATACTGTTGCTAGCATGGATTGACTATAGCTGCACTGCATGCTGTTGTGTACCATATGTTATGCATGTTGACAGATGGGTAATAGGAGGACTGTGTGTAACACAGCACATGCATCACACACATGTATACTGTTGCTAGCATGGATTGACTATAGCTGCACTGCATGCTGTTGTGTACCATATGTTATGCATGTTGACAGATGGGTAATAGGAGGACTGTGTGTAACACAGCACATGCATCACACACATGTATACTGTTGCTAGCATGGATTGACTATAGCTGCACTGCATGCTGTTGTGTACCATATGTTATGCATGTTGACAGATGGGTAATAGGAGGACTGTGTGTAACACAGCACATGCATCACACACATGTATACTGTTGCTAGCATGGATTGACTATAGCTGCACTGCATGCTGTTGTGTACCATATGTTATGCATGTTGACAGATGGGTAATAGGAGGACTGTGTGTAACACAGCACATGCATCACACACATGTATACTGTTGCTAGCATGGATTGACTATAGCTGCACTGCATGCTGTTGTGTACCATATGTTATGCATGTTGACAGATGGGTAATAGGAGGACTGTGTGTAACACAGCACATGCATCACACACATGTATACTGTTGCTAGCATGGATTGACTATAGCTGCACTGCATGCTGTTGTGTACCATATGTTATGCATGTTGACAGATGGGTAATAGGAGGACTGTGTGTAACACAGCACATGCATCACACACATGTATACTGTTGCTAGCATGGATTGACTATAGCTGCACTGCATGCTGTTGTGTACCATATGTTATGCATGTTGACAGATGGGTAATAGGAGGACTGTGTGTAACACAGCACATGCATCACACACATGTATACTGTTGCTAGCATGGATTGACTATAGCTGCACTGCATGCTGTTGTGTACCATATGTTATGCATGTTGACAGATGGGTAATAGGAGGACTGTGTGTAACACAGCACATGCATCACACACATGTATACTGTTGCTAGCATGGATTGACTATAGCTGCACTGCATGCTGTTGTGTACCATATGTTATGCATGTTGACAGATGGGTAATAGGAGGACTGTGTGTAACACAGCACATGCATCACACACATGTATACTGTTGCTAGCATGGATTGACTATAGCTGCACTGCATGCTGTTGTGTACCATATGTTATGCATGTTGACAGATGGGTAATAGGAGGACTGTGTGTAACACAGCACATGCATCACACACATGTATACTGTTGCTAGCATGGATTGACTATAGCTGCACTGCATGCTGTTGTGTACCATATGTTATGCATGTTGACAGATGGGTAATAGGAGGACTGTGTGTAACACAGCACATGCATCACACACATGTATACTGTTGCTAGCATGGATTGACTATAGCTGCACTGCATGCTGTTGTGTACCATATGTTATGCATGTTGACAGATGGGTAATAGGAGGACTGTGTGTAACACAGCACATGCATCACACACATGTATACTGTTGCTAGCATGGATTGACTATAGCTGCACTGCATGCTGTTGTGTACCATATGTTATGCATGTTGACAGATGGGTAATAGGAGGACTGTGTGTAACACAGCACATGCATCACACACATGTATACTGTTGCTAGCATGGATTGACTATAGCTGCACTGCATGCTGTTGTGTACCATATGTTATGCATGTTGACAGATGGGTAATAGGAGGACTGTGTGTAACACAGCACATGCATCACACACATGTATACTGTTGCTAGCATGGATTGACTATAGCTGCACTGCATGCTGTTGTGTACCATATGTTATGCATGTTGACAGATGGGTAATAGGAGGACTGTGTGTAACACAGCACATGCATCACACACATGTATACTGTTGCTAGCATGGATTGACTATAGCTGCACTGCATGCTGTTGTGTACCATATGTTATGCATGTTGACAGATGGGTAATAGGAGGACTGTGTGTAACACAGCACATGCATCACACACATGTATACTGTTGCTAGCATGGATTGACTATAGCTGCACTGCATGCTGTTGTGTACCATATGTTATGCATGTTGACAGATGGGTAATAGGAGGACTGTGTGTAACACAGCACATGCATCACACACATGTATACTGTTGCTAGCATGGATTGACTATAGCTGCACTGCATGCTGTTGTGTACCATATGTTATGCATGTTGACAGATGGGTAATAGGAGGACTGTGTGTAACACAGCACATGCATCACACACATGTATACTGTTGCTAGCATGGATTGACTATAGCTGCACTGCATGCTGTTGTGTACCATATGTTATGCATGTTGACAGATGGGTAATAGGAGGACTGTGTGTAACACAGCACATGCATCACACATGTAAAGTTTTGCTAGCATGGATTGACGATAGCTGCACTGCATGCTGTTGTGTACCATATGTGATGCATGTTGACAGATGGGTAATAGGAGGACTGTGTGTAACACAGCACATGCATCACACACATGTATACTGTTGCTAGCATGGATTGACTATAGCTGCACTGCATGCTGTTGTGTACCATATGTTATGCATGTTGACAGATGGGTAATAGGAGGACTGTGTGTAACACAGCACATGCATCACACACATGTATACTGTTGCTAGCATGGATTGACTATAGCTGCACTGCATGCTGTTGTGTACCATATGTTATGCATGTTGACAGATGGGTAATAGGAGGACTGTGTGTAACACAGCACATGCATCACACACATGTATACTGTTGCTAGCATGGATTGACTATAGCTGCACTGCATGCTGTTGTGTACCATATGTTATGCATGTTGACAGATGGGTAATAGGAGGACTGTGTGTAACACAGCACATGCATCACACACATGTATACTGTTGCTAGCATGGATTGACTATAGCTGCACTGCATGCTGTTGTGTACCATATGTTATGCATGTTGACAGATGGGTAATAGGAGGACTGTGTGTAACACAGCACATGCATCACACACATGTATACTGTTGCTAGCATGGATTGACTATAGCTGCACTGCATGCTGTTGTGTACCATATGTTATGCATGTTGACAGATGGGTAATAGGAGGACTGTGTGTAACACAGCACATGCATCACACACATGTATACTGTTGCTAGCATGGATTGACTATAGCTGCACTGCATGCTGTTGTGTACCATATGTTATGCATGTTGACAGATGGGTAATAGGAGGACTGTGTGTAACACAGCACATGCATCACACACATGTATACTGTTGCTAGCATGGATTGACTATAGCTGCACTGCATGCTGTTGTGTACCATATGTTATGCATGTTGACAGATGGGTAATAGGAGGACTGTGTGTAACACAGCACATGCATCACACACATGTATACTGTTGCTAGCATGGATTGACTATAGCTGCACTGCATGCTGTTGTGTACCATATGTTATGCATGTTGACAGATGGGTAATAGGAGGACTGTGTGTAACACAGCACATGCATCACACACATGTATACTGTTGCTAGCATGGATTGACTATAGCTGCACTGCATGCTGTTGTGTACCATATGTTATGCATGTTGACAGATGGGTAATAGGAGGACTGTGTGTAACACAGCACATGCATCACACACATGTATACTGTTGCTAGCATGGATTGACTATAGCTGCACTGCATGCTGTTGTGTACCATATGTTATGCATGTTGACAGATGGGTAATAGGAGGACTGTGTGTAACACAGCACATGCATCACACACATGTATACTGTTGCTAGCATGGATTGACTATAGCTGCACTGCATGCTGTTGTGTACCATATGTTATGCATGTTGACAGATGGGTAATAGGAGGACTGTGTGTAACACAGCACATGCATCACACACATGTATACTGTTGCTAGCATGGATTGACTATAGCTGCACTGCATGCTGTTGTGTACCATATGTTATGCATGTTGACAGATGGGTAATAGGAGGACTGTGTGTAACACAGCACATGCATCACACACATGTATACTGTTGCTAGCATGGATTGACTATAGCTGCACTGCATGCTGTTGTGTACCATATGTTATGCATGTTGACAGATGGGTAATAGGAGGACTGTGTGTAACACAGCACATGCATCACACACATGTATACTGTTGCTAGCATGGATTGACTATAGCTGCACTGCATGCTGTTGTGTACCATATGTTATGCATGTTGACAGATGGGTAATAGGAGGACTGTGTGTAACACAGCACATGCATCACACACATGTATACTGTTGCTAGCATGGATTGACTATAGCTGCACTGCATGCTGTTGTGTACCATATGTTATGCATGTTGACAGATGGGTAATAGGAGGACTGTGTGTAACACAGCACATGCATCACACACATGTATACTGTTGCTAGCATGGATTGACTATAGCTGCACTGCATGCTGTTGTGTACCATATGTTATGCATGTTGACAGATGGGTAATAGGAGGACTGTGTGTAACACAGCACATGCATCACACACATGTATACTGTTGCTAGCATGGATTGACTATAGCTGCACTGCATGCTGTTGTGTACCATATGTTATGCATGTTGACAGATGGGTAATAGGAGGACTGTGTGTAACACAGCACATGCATCACACACATGTATACTGTTACTAGCATGGATTGACTATAGCTGCACTGCATGCTGTTGTGTACCATATGTTATGCATGTTGACAGATGGGTAATAGGAGGACTGTGTGTAACACAGCACATGCATCACACACATGTATACTGTTGCTAGCATGGATTGACTATAGCTGCACTGCATGCTGTTGTGTACCATATGTTATGCATGTTGACAGATGGGTAATAGGAGGACTGTGTGTAACACAGCACATGCATCACACACATGTATACTGTTGCTAGCATGGATTGACTATAGCTGCACTGCATGCTGTTGTGTACCATATGTTATGCATGTTGACAGATGGGTAATAGGAGGACTGTGTGTAACACAGCACATGCATCACACACATGTATACTGTTGCTAGCATGGATTGACTATAGCTGCACTGCATGCTGTTGTGTACCATATGTTATGCATGTTGACAGATGGGTAATAGGAGGACTGTGTGTAACACAGCACATGCATCACACACATGTATACTGTTGCTAGCATGGATTGACTATAGCTGCACTGCATGCTGTTGTGTACCATATGTTATGCATGTTGACAGATGGGTAATAGGAGGACTGTGTGTAACACAGCACATGCATCACACATGTATACTTTTGCTAGCATGGATTGACTATAGCTGCACTGCATGCTGTTGTGTACCATATGTTATGCATGTTGACAGATGGGTAATAGGAGGACTGTGTGTAACACAGCACATGCATCACACACATGTATACTGTTACTAGCATGGATTGACTATAGCTGCACTGCATGCTGTTGTGTACCATATGTTATGCATGTTGACAGATGGGTAATAGGAGGACTGTGTGTAACACAGCACATGCATCACACACATGTATACTGTTGCTAGCATGGATTGACTATAGCTGCACTGCATGCTGTTGTGTACCATATGTTATGCATGTTGACAGATGGGTAATAGGAGGACTGTGTGTAACACAGCACATGCATCACACACATGTATACTGTTGCTAGCATGGATTGACTATAGCTGCACTGCATGCTGTTGTGTACCATATGTTATGCATGTTGACAGATGGGTAATAGGAGGACTGTGTGTAACACAGCACATGCATCACACACATGTATACTGTTGCTAGCATGGATTGACTATAGCTGCACTGCATGCTGTTGTGTACCATATGTTATGCATGTTGACAGATGGGTAATAGGAGGACTGTGTGTAAAACAGCACATGCATCACACACATGTATACTGTTGCTAGCATGGAATGAATATACTTGCACTGCATGCTATTGTGCACCATATGTTATGCATGTTGACAGATGGGTAATAGGAGGACTGTGTGTAACACAGCACAGGCATCACACATGTAAAGTTTTGCTAGCATGGATTGACTACAGCTGCACTGCATGCTGTTGTGTACCATATGTTATGCATGTTGACAGATGGGTAATAGGAGGACTGTGTGTAACACAGCACATGCATCACACACATGTATACTGTAGATAGCATGGATTGACTATAGCTGCACTGCATGCTGTTGTGTACCATATGTTATGCATGTTGACAGATGGGTAATAGGAGGACTGTGTGTAACACAGCACATGCATCACACACATGTATACTGTTGCTAGCATGGATTGACTATAGCTGCACTGCATGCTGTTGTGTACCATATGTTATGCATGTTGACAGATGGGTAATAGGAGGACTGTGTGTAACACAGCACATGCATCACACACATGTATACTGTTGCTAGCATGGATTGACTATAGCTGCACTGCATGCTGTTGTGTACCATATGTTATGCATGTTGACAGATGGGTAATAGGAGGACTGTGTGTAACACAGCACATGCATCACACACATGTATACTGTTGCTAGCATGGATTGACTATAGCTGCACTGCATGCTGTTGTGTACCATATGTTATGCATGTTGACAGATGGGTAATAGGAGGACTGTGTGTAACACAGCACATGCATCACACACATGTATACTGTTGCTAGCATGGATTGACTATAGCTGCACTGCATGCTGTTGTGTACCATATGTTATGCATGTTGACAGATGGGTAATAGGAGGACTGTGTGTAACACAGCACATGCATCACACACATGTATACTGTTGCTAGCATGGATTGACTATAGCTGCACTGCATGCTGTTGTGTACCATATGTTATGCATGTTGACAGATGGGTAATAGGAGGACTGTGTGTAACACAGCACATGCATCACACACATGTATACTGTTGCTAGCATGGATTGACTATAGCTGCACTGCATGCTGTTGTGTACCATATGTTATGCATGTTGACAGATGGGTAATAGGAGGACTGTGTGTAACACAGCACATGCATCACACACATGTATACTGTTGCTAGCATGGATTGACTATAGCTGCACTGCATGCTGTTGTGTACCATATGTTATGCATGTTGACAGATGGGTAATAGGAGGACTGTGTGTAACACAGCACATGCATCACACACATGTATACTGTTGCTAGCATGGATTGACTATAGCTGCACTGCATGCTGTTGTGTACCATATGTTATGCATGTTGACAGATGGGTAATAGGAGGACTGTGTGTAACACAGCACATGCATCACACACATGTATACTGTTGCTAGCATGGATTGACTATAGCTGCACTGCATGCTGTTGTGTACCATATGTTATGCATGTTGACAGATGGGTAATAGGAGGACTGTGTGTAACACAGCACATGCATCACACACATGTATACTGTTGCTAGCATGGATTGACTATAGCTGCACTGCATGCTGTTGTGTACCATATGTTATGCATGTTGACAGATGGGTAATAGGAGGACTGTGTGTAACACAGCACATGCATCACACACATGTATACTGTTGCTAGCATGGATTGACTATAGCTGCACTGCATGCTGTTGTGTACCATATGTTATGCATGTTGACAGATGGGTAATAGGAGGACTGTGTGTAACACAGCACATGCATCACACACATGTATACTGTTGCTAGCATGGATTGACTATAGCTGCACTGCATGCTGTTGTGTACCATATGTTATGCATGTTGACAGATGGGTAATAGGAGGACTGTGTGTAACACAGCACATGCATCACACACATGTATACTGTTACTAGCATGGATTGACTATAGCTGCACTGCATGCTGTTTTGTACCATATGTTATGCATGTTGACAGATGGGTAATAGGAGGACTGTGTGTAACACAGTACATATGTTCATAGGTTCATACTAGGCTATCTGCCCTAGGGCATTTATAAGCCTAGCCAGAGTTGTGTGGCTTTCACCACCCCTTAGGTTGAAGAATACTGTACCCATTAGTTTGCCATGCCTCTGTCCAGCAGTGATACAGAGATGATCCCCGGGGTAAACTGACGATCTCCCATCCACTGGTCAAGATTCCTCTTGAACAGAGCCAGTGAGATGCTCTGTCTCACATGGACCGGGATTCTATTCCACAGCATAGGGAGTCTCTGGGTGATGAATCTGTCCCTCCAGCACATCCTATTTATATCCGTGTTGAGGTTTAAGTCTCTTGCTCTTGTGGCTCTGGTGGATTTGGATTTTCTGAGGTGGAGCATGTCCATTAATTCCGGGTTGGACATGGCCTTGTATGTCAGGCACAGGTCACCTCTGAGCAGATGGTATGCGACTGAATAGAGCTGGAGTTTCTTCAGTCGGGCAGCATATGACATATTTTTGAGCCCCTTTATCCTTTTGGTGAGGAACTTTTGGGGTCTTTCCAATTGCTGCAGGTGTCGGGTAAGATACATTCTGAATGGGGCATTGTACTCAATCATTGGTCTGATAAGTGAAGAGTACAGGGGAACAATGACCTCCCTTGATCTGGATGTGAATCCCTTCATAATCAGGTTGGCAATGTAGAAGGTCCTCCTAACCACTTTGGCAATGTGAGTGTCAAAAGAAAGGTTACTGTCAACTTGGGTCCCCAGGTCCCTGATAACCTCTTCTGTGCTTAATGGATTGCCACCTATGTGGTAACTTGGGGTTACCTTGTTTTTACCAAAGGGTATGACTATACATTTTTTGGCATTTAGCTTAAGGCCATGGCTCTGGCACCAGTTATCCGTTTCTATGAGACCTCTCTGAAGGATATCTGTGTCTGATGGAATTTCAACTATGGCGTCCAGTTTTCAGTCATCTGCAAACTTTGTCAGCCACAATCCTCCTATGTTTGCCTGCACTTCTGAAAAGTAGATGCCGAACAAGAGGGGTCCCAGGACTGAGCCCTGTGGGACACCGCTTGTGACTGGCTTGGAGTCTGACATGGCACCAGCAACTCTAACCCTGTGGGTTCTGTCCTTGAGCCAGTTTGCAACCCATCTTGTGACATATGGGTTTACATTTAAGCTGGTGAGTTTATCTATGATACTCGAGTGGGGTATTGTGTCGAAAGCTTTTGCAAGGTCAAGGTAGGCTGTGTGAACTGCCTTACCCTCATCAATGGCCTTGGTGACTGTTTCAAAAAGTCGACCAAGTTCAAGAGGCATGATCTGCCCTTGACAAAGCCGAATTGGGTAGGATCCAATGTCTGTAGGTCCCCTATGTCTTTATTTATGAGTTCCATTATGATCCTCTCCATAGCTTTGCAGACCAGGCTTGTTAAGCTTATGGGGTGGTAATTACCAGGGTCCGTAGAAGCACCGCCTTTGTGGAGTGGGACCACAGTTGCCGTACACCACTCTTTGGGTACGTATCCTGTGGTAAGGCTAAGATTAAACAGCAGCCTTATGTGTGGGTTTAGTTCCTCACTGAGTTTGTGTAGCACACAACCGGGAACACCATCCGGTCCCATTGATGCTGTGTTTTTAGCTTTAGAGAGAGCAGCTCTCACCTGGGCATTTGAGATAATTGGGAGGCTACACTCTGCTGGGATAGATATTTCTCCTTTTGGGGGGGGGGGAGAAATTTTCACTGAACCTGTCTGCCAGTATGTTTGCAATGTCTGTGGGTTCAGTGATTTTTGTATCATTTTGGACTAATTCTGAGCATATCTGGGAGTTTCCACCCAGATTTCTAACATAGCTAAAGAAGGCCTTATGATTGTATTTTGAGTCCTTGGCGATTTTTCTCTCAAAGTTGGCCTTGGATGATTTTATGAGTGATCGTAGTTTTGGACTAGTATTGATCAGAGATGTCTTCCCTTTTAGGGATTTTGCTCTATCTTGTAGTAGCTTTCTCCTCTTGTTGTAAAGTTTGTTTATGGCTGGGGTCCACCAGATCGGGTGCTTGCCTTTGGTGGAAAGGGTCTTGATTTTATTTGGGATTGCTTGATCCATGCAATCCTGGAGGTGCTCGTAGGAAGCATTTGTAAGGGATTCAGCACCGTGGGTTGTGGTTTCCAATGGCTCAGGGGCCTTGAAGGATACCACACCAGTCTTAAGAAGTGTGAAGTTGGCTTTTGAGAAGTTCTTCACTGTGGTCTTTTGTTGGGGGTAGGGCGGGATGTGGATCTCCAGTGAGATTAGTTTATTGTCTGATCTCACCAATGAGGGAAAATTTTTCTTTTT